>NC_082711.1:165512893-165682893 GCF_030144855.1 Hypanus sabinus
AAGGAGCTGATTATTGACTTCAGGAGGAGGAAACCAGAGGCCATCCTCATCAGGGGATCAGAGGTGGTCATCAACTTTAAATTCCTTGGTGTTATAATTTCAGAGGACCTATCCTGGCTCCAGCATGTAAATGCATTTACGAAGAAATATGCAAAGTTTCGGCATGATATCTAAAGCTTTGACAAACTTCTATAGGTGTGCAGAGGAGAATATATTAACTGGTTGCATCATGGCCCTGAACGGAAACGCCAATACCCTTGAATAGAAAAGCCTATAAAAAGTAGTAACGTGGCCCAGTCCATGACAACTAAAGCCATCCCTACCATTGAGCACATCTGCATGGAGCGCTGTCGCAGGAAAGCGACATCCATCTTCAAGGGCCCCCACCTTCTGGGCCATTTTCTCTTCTCATTGCTGCCATCAAGGAGAAGGTACAGGAGCCTCAGGACCCACACCACCAGATTCTGGAATAGTTATTACCCTTCAACCATCAGGCTGTTGAACCAGAGGAGATAACTGCACTTAACTTTACTCACTCCATCACTGAACTGTACGCACAACAGACATAAAATGCTGGAAGAATTCAGCAACCCAGGCAGCATCTACAGAAAAGAGTACAGTCGACGTTTCAGCAGGACTGGAGAAAAAAAGACAAGGAGTACATTTAAAAGGTGGGGGGAGGGGAGGGAGAAACACAAGGTGATAGGTGAAACCAGGAGCGGGAGGGGTGACATAAAGAACTGGGAAGTTGATTGGTGGAAGAGTTATAGGGCTGGAGAAGGGGGAGAAAGGGGGAAGACCACCAGAGGGAGGCAATGGGCAGGCAAGGAGATAAGGTGAGAGAGGGAAAAGGGGATGGGGAATGGTGACAGGGTGGCATTACCGGAAGTACGAGGAATTGATGTTCTTGCCATCAGTTTGGAGGCTACCCAGATGGAATATAAGGTGTTATTCCTCCAACCTGAGTGTGGCCTCATTGCAACAGTAGCGGAGGCTATGGATTGACATATCGGAATGGGAATGGGAAGTAGAATTAAAATGGGTCGCCATTGGGAGATCCCACTTCTTCTGGCAGGTGGAGCACAGGTGCTTGTCAAAGCAGTCTCCCAATCCCAGTCTCACCAAAATACAGGAGGACATACTGGGTGCACCAGACACAGTATTTGACCCCAATACAGGTGAAATGTTGCCTCACCTGGAAGGACTGTTTGGGGCCCTGAATGGTAGTGAGGGAGGAGGTGTGGAGGCAGGTGTAGCACTTGTTCCAGTTGCAAGGATAAGTGCCAGGAGGGAGATCAGTGAGGAGGTACAAATGGACAAGGGAGTCACATAAGGAGCAATCCCTACAGAAAGTAGGAAGTGGGGGGATGGAAAGATGTGCTTGGTGGTGTGATCCTGTTGGAGATGGTGGAAGTGATGGAGAATAATGTGCTGATGCAGAGACTGGTGGAATGATAAGTGAGGACAAAAGGAACCCTATCCGTGGTAGGGTGGCGGGAGGATGGGGTGAGAGAAGATGTGCGTGAAATGGAAGAAATGCAGTTAAGGGCAGTGTTGATAGTGTAGGATGGAAAGCCCCTTTATTTGAAACAGGAAGTTATCTCCTTCACTCTGGAATGAAAAGCCTTATCCTGAGAGCAGATGCAGAAGAGATGGAGGAATTGAGAGAAGGGGATAGCATTTTACAAGTAACAGGGTGGGAAGAGGTGTACTCCAGGTAGTTGTGAGAGTCCATGGGTTTAGCTGCCTCCAGAGATTAGAGACAGAGAGATCATGAAAAAGGAGGGAGGTATCAGAAATGGACCAGGAAATTTGAGGGCAGGTTGGAAGTTGGAGGCAAAGTTGATGAAGTAGATGAGCTCTGCGTGGGTGCAGGAAGCAGCACCAATGCAGTTGTCGATATAGCATAGGAAAAGTGGGGGTTGGACACCAATGTAGACTTGGAACATAGACTGTTCCACGTAGGCAACAAAAAGACAGTTATAGCTGGGACCCATGCGACTGCCCATGGCTAAACCTTTTGAATGAAGGAAGTGGGAAGAGACAAAGGAGAAATTATTTGGAGTGAGTACAAGCTCCACTAGGCGGAAGAGAGTGGTGGTGAAGGGGAACTGGTTGGGCCTGGTGTCTAGAAAGGGACGGAGAGCTATGGGCTCACTTTCAAAGACTCTTCATCTCAAATTCTCAATATTTATTGCTTATTTACTTATTATAATTCTTTTCTTTTATAATTGTACAGTTTGTTATCCTTTGCACACTGGTTGTTTGTCCTGTTGGGTGCAGTCTTTCATTGATTCAATTATGTTTCTTGAAGTTACCATGTATGCTGCAACAAAATGAATCTCAGGGTTGTATATGGTGGCATGCATATATATATGTGTGTACTTTGATAATAAATTTACTTTGAACTTTAATCTAATTCCCATGTATGAATAAGAAAATCATGCAAAAAAAATGACAAACCCAAATGTGATAAACCCACTTTCCCCCACTTGTCCATTGTTTCTTTTCCACCAAAGAATGTTAGATATATTTAAAAAAACTGTTTATCACTGCTTATATCCAAACAATATACTTCTCACTTTATGACAGTACTACAACAGCCAGCCATACCTGCACTAGACCAGGAATAACCTCGGAAGAAGAAAGCAGGCTACAATTTTTATTAATATTCTTCCCTCCCTATAGTAAAATGGGATAACCAAGATTGCGGGGAAGGCAAAGATTCTCCGTAAGTTGGTTAGTAGTCTTAACACAAGAAATAAAGCACAAATAAGATCCCCCTGCACCTTTTGAAGGATCTCAGAGGGATGCTGTTAGATGCAATGTCGCTGACAAAATATATTAGGTGCAGCCACAGCACGATAAGATAGCATGTTAGGTTTCCACATTTGTTAAGAACCATGTAACACATCATTAAAAAAAAATCACAATCCAATTAAATTTAGGAATTAATCCAATGTAGTTACACTGCATAGTAATTCAAACTCAAACTGTAAATAACAAAATATTGACATCAAAGACAGGCATCCTAGGTACAGAGAATTGAAACAAATGTGACTATTGCCTTAACACAATAAGTTATATTACTTAGATCAAAGAAGTATTGTGTATATATATATATATATTGTATATATATTCACATTTGCATGAGAGGCTGGCTTTACTTCAGTACATAAGTGGCTGGAAAACATAATTGTAAAAAGTACATTTTAAATAATTAATTTTAAATATTCATTCTTTGGTTATTGTTCAAGTGGCTAAGCCTTAATTGGCCTACAGTGGCAGTGGCTAGGAGTTACTTCAATCACCAATACTAAGCCAACCTCATCTCCCAGACACATTCAAGAGCAAAATCACAGGTTGTTTTTCTTTTCCATTCTCATGGAGGAAGAAAAGCAAGTCTGCAGTCATCAATGCTGCTGAAATCAGCCTAAACTGATCCAAGAATCCGGCTTACATTCTTTCTGATCCCTGTGGTACCCTTCTATCTTTATCAATTAAGAGAGCAAAACAGCTTTTCTTTGACTGGAGGTACAGCTCTGTCAACGCAGATCGATTCAACATTAATCCCTGTCAGTAATAGTTTGCAGAATACCATTCAGGAGGATCCTTTGATATGGGTAACAGTGCTAACATGTACAAGACACTAAAAATAATTTTTGTCTAAAAACTATTGCAAAAGTTTTCCAAACTGGATTTTCCAAACTGAAGTTTGGCTGCAATATGCCTCATGAAATTTGATCTTTTGATTCAAAAGACTGATACACATCAGTAATCATCATTTCCTCCCTGCTTACAAAGCTCTGATGTTTAGAAAACCTGCAACGCCTTGCATTTTGCCTTTTAAAAATTGATTGATTACCATGTCTCATTTATAAAATTTGGCCAATGCCTATCCACTGTTGAAAACTCAAATGTTCTGCATTTGGTGGAAGTAGATTCCTACTCTATCCAAATCATTAGCAAACGTATTTAGTATAGGGGTAGAGAGCAAAACCAGACGAATTAGTTATTTCTCAGGACTGCTGCATAGCAGAAAACAACTTTCATTCAGTACAGGTGAATATAATCTGACAAGAGATAGGGAAGGTAGAAGACTTCAATGTTTCAAATCATTTGAGTTCTCATGATTACTACCTCAATTGTAAATTATTGACAAGAACATCCTCTTGTCAAATTTTAAGCATCCAAACTTAATTTTTATCTTTTTTATTTATCTTTTTCCTATTTATTTTTATGATAAGCTTCATTTGTTTAAAGAAGCACTGACCTGATTTACTGGAATGTGAAGTAGGGCCTGGGTGCATCTTTGCATCCCTTGTGAATCCAGCAAGGTTTCCTTTAATGGCTTCTAAGGCATCATCTCTGTTTTTTTCCCCCATCTGAAACCAGAATGAGAGAAATAAGTGATTACAAAGTACCATGAAATTGGAAAGAAAAACATTTATAAAGCAAGAATTATTACACTTACACTGAGTAAAAGATAAGAGGGTAAAGAACGCGTGTCATTCTTTTATAGGGTTGCAGATCCAAAAAAAATGAACTGGGGGCATAAAGTCCCAGAGAAAGTGTGGAGTGAGGGGAGAAAGAGCATGACTGAGGCAGCATCTACACCTGCTATAGAAACTGTAGAATAACTTAATACAGAATAGAGAACCCAAACCATTGTATTTTACTGTATTTAATGACATTATAAAGGTAACTACTTCAAGGCAGTAAACAGGAATTTAAAGAAGAAAAAGTAGAGTGTTAGCTACTCTTAACCAGCTTCTAGCAGCTGAATGTGATAGGCAATAAACCAAGATAAGAAACAACTTGCCCACCAAGGGAGAACAGCATGACACAGTAGCATTACAGTATATAAAAAAATACCAAAAATAAAAACCAACAATGTCTCACTATGGACTCAGCCAGCTGGTGAATCAAATTGTATGTAACTGCCATATGTCCCTCACATTTCACTAACTCATTATAAACACTCTCAGTCTATTAATCCAGCCAAGCGTGATACATCATTCAATGTGACAGATTGCACTCTACACTAATCTATAGTTTCTTGAGCACACAATTCCTGAGCTTTCACAGAATAAATAATGTGTTCTTATAACCTTCGACAAGACTCTTCAATTATCAGCAAGCCAAGATTTCATTTTAAAGGAATTGAAGAGGACAGCATGAATTGTTTTTGCTGGATATCTGCTGTTCAGAGGCCATCAGCACCAATTGTTATTGAAAGGTAAAGCAGAAAGCATTTCCTCCAACTGCATATACAAACACAGAAATCATTATGTTACTGTCCAAGCTGCCCCTCAAGGAACAATACAGATATCCAAGAAAATCCAAATATAGTACACAGAGAGGCCTGAATTTGCTGTATTCTCATTAAGGATACCCATTCAATCAGTCAGCAAATGGCTTCTCCATTCCAGCCTTTTAACCTCAAGACAGTATTAATTGCCACTGAAAATTAGGTTTTATAGGAGTCAAACCTCATTGCTTCATATTTTTCGTTGTTGAAGCCAATAACGGTTGCTTTTATCTCTCAAACATTTATTTTTATTTAACTGATTTAATTACTGTCATTAAGGATTGTTCAGAATCAGGTTTAATATCACCAGCATATGTCATGAACTTGTTAATTTTGTGGCAGCAATACAATGCAATACATGATAAATTTTGGGAAAAAACTACGAATTACAATAAATATATATGTATATTAAAATAGTTAAATTAAGTAAAGCAAAAACAGAAATTTAAAAAAAGCAGTGATGTAGTGTTTATGGGTTCAATGTCCATTCAGAAATCAGATGGCAGAGGGAAAGAAGCTCTTCCTGAATTGCTGAGTGTGTGCCTTCCGCCTTCCTGATGGTAACAGTGTCCTGGATGGTGCCGGTTCTTAATGATGGACTCTGCTTTTTGGAGGCTAGTACCCATGATGGAGCTGACTAATTTTACAACTTCCTGCAGCTTACTTTGATCCTGTGCAGTAGCACCCCACCCCTCATACCAGACGGTGATACAGCCAGTCAGAATGCTCTTCGTGGTACATCTGTAGAAATTCAACCTGATTTGTTAAGGATCTACCTATCTATCTAGCATTTCATGTACACTAGGCCCTTTGAGGCACGCCACCTCAGCAACCCCAGAAACCCCAGAACCTGATTAACTCTAACCTAATCAAATGATCAATTAACCTACCCAGTACACCTTTGGTCTGTGGGAGGCAACCAGACCCAGGACCGTGTTGGAATTGAACTCCGAACTCCAGAATGCCCCGAGCTGTAATAGCGTCACACTAACCCCTGTGCTACTGTGGTGTCTGTAATTCATGTACACAAGTTCTGAAACTTCTCTCGAGGGCATCACACTGAATACACTTTCTAATGGGCAATGTTACAAGAGTCATGGGGAATTTCAATACACATGTAAATTGAGAAACTCAGGGTGGTGCTGGATTCCAAGAGGGGTATCTAAAACTAAGTCATTGAGAAGATAAAGATGGAATGCAAAAGTAAGCTAGCAATAATATTAAAGAGGATACCAAAAGATCTTCAATTACACAAGTGGAAACCGAATCATTGGAAAATGATCCTGGAGAGGTAGTAATGGGGGAAAAGGAAATTGCAGACAAACTAAATAAGTATTTTTCATCAATCTTCACTGTGGAAGACACTAGCAGTATGGTGGAAGTGCCAGGTGTCAGGAGTCATGAAGTGTTTGAAGTTACCATTGCTAGAGAGAAAGTTCTTGGGAAACTGCAAGGTCTGAGGTAGATACGTCACCTGGCCAGATGGTGTATACACCAAGGGTTCTGAAAGAGAAGTTTGAAGAGATCATGGAGGCATTAGTGATGATCTTTCAAGAATCAATAAATTCTGGAATGGTTCCAGAAGACTGGAAAATTGCAAATGTCACTCCACTCTTCAAGAAGGGAGAGAATAAGAAGAAAGGAAATTATAGGCCAATTAATCAGACCTCAGTGGTTGGGAAGATGTTGGAGTCAATTATTAAGGATGGGATCTCAGGGTACTTGGAGGCAGATGATAAAATAGGCCGTAGTCAGCATGGTTTCCTCAAGGGAAATCTTGCCTGACAAATCTGTTGAAACTCTTTGAAGAAATAACAAGCAGGATAGACAAAGGAGAATCAGCTGATATTGTGTACTGGGATTTTCTGAAGGCCTTTAACAAGCTGCTACACATGAGGCTGCTTAACAAGTTACGAACCCATGGTATTACAGGGAAGATTCTAGCATGGATAAAGCAGTGGCTGATTAGCAGGAGGCAAAGAATGAGAATAAGGGAGCCTTTTCTGGTTGGCTGCCATGACGAGTGGTTTTCCACAGGGTCTGTGGTTGGACTGATTCTTTTTACGTTATATGTCAATGATTTGGATGATGGAATTGATGGTTTTGTTGCAAAGTTTGCAGATGAAATGAAGATAGGTGGAGGGGAAAGTGGTCTTGAGGAAGTAGTGAGGTCGCAGAAGGGCTTAGACAGATTAGGAAAATGAGCAAAGAAATGGCAGATGGAATACAGTGTGGGAAAGTGTGTGGTCATACATTATGTAGAAGAATTTAAAGGGCTGACTATTTTCTAGCTGGAGAGAAAATACAAAAAACTGAGGCACAAAGGGACTTGGGAGTCCTTGTGCAGGATTCCCTAGAGGTTAATTTGCAGGTTGAGTCTGTGGTGAAGAAGACAAATGTGATGTTAGCATTCATTTCAAGAGGACTAGAATATGAAAGCAAGGATGTAATGTTGAGACTTTATAAAGCACTGGTGAGGCCTCACTTGGAGTATTGTGAGCAGGTTTGGGCCCCTTATCTTAGAAAAGGTGTGCTGAAACTGGAGAGGGTTCAAAGGAGGTTAACGAAAATGATTCCAGGATCGAATGGCTTGTTGAATGAACAGCATTTGATGGTTCTGGGCCAGTACTTATTAGAATTCAGAAGAATGAAGGGTAACCTCATTGAAACCTATTGAATGGTGAAAGGCCTTGATAGTGTGGATGTGGAGAGGATGTTACCTGCAATGGGAGAGTCTAAGATCAGAGGACAAAGCCTCAAAATAGTGGGGCGTCCTTTTAGAATGGAGACAAGGAGGAACTTCTTTAGCCAAAGAATGGTGAATCTGTGGAATTCTTTGCCACAGGCAGCTATGGATGACAAGTCTTTATTTATATTTATGGCAGAGGCTGTTAGATTCTTGATTAGTCAGGGCATGAAGGGATACAGGGAGAAGGCAGGAGACTGGAGCTGAGGGGAAAACTGGATCAGCCATGATGAAATGGTGGAGCAGATCCGATGGGCCAAATGGTCTAATTCTGCTCCTATACCTTACGGTCTAATAATGTCCAATTGAAATGCAGGAAATCTATGGGGAATTGTTTCTATAATGAACTGCCAGTGCTAAATGTACATTGCTGACTGCAGAATTCTGGCCAGTGTTTTAAGACGTTCAGTACCTTTCCCCCAATTTCTCACACCTTTCCCCTTATTATGATCCATGATTAATTGATGAGGAACCTTTGATAAAGAATGGAGAGACTTTTTGAACTTGATTGGTATTAAAGGTGGACTCAGTCACTGTATCCTACATTCATTTAAATTTTCAACAAATCTTGGGGACCTCGATGAATTTTATACTGTCAATATACCATCACCCATGTATAAATCTGTTAAATCAAAAGTAGCCATGTATGGAAGACAGCATCACTTGAGCCTAACTACCCAATCAAGCTATCTTCTGTTAAGTTAACCTCTTCAGTTTTTGAAGATCTCAACTAATTTGGTTTCTTTGTTCATTTTCCTATCCTCAAAGCCTTTGAGGGAAGGCTGACCCATCACTGATAGGGAAGGCATATTTAGAACACTGGGCTCAATCATGCTGGACACTCATTCCAGAGAATCACATTTCAATATATCTAGCATGCCCGGGCTCAATCAGGAGGACTTGTCTCTCTGGCCCTCCACTTCTAGAACCTAACAGCATGGTTCACATAGCATCTGGGTAGAGTGCAGTTGTACATCTCCCTAAATACCTCTAACAACCTTTCACAGAAGGCAAACTGAGGCTGGATTTTTTTTAGCAAAGAAGTTCAGAAACACTTTAAAAACTATAATTAAAATTAAAGTAAACACCTTATAAAGTTAAAGTTATAAGACTTTTTTAAAAACTCAAGCAAACTAAAAATATGAATCATTTGGAATTTATTAAAAACATTAATAAGCCAGATAATTTACATTTCCAATGCCTCGTAAATCCCCAGTTGGTGGTTTGCATGAGGATTCCCCAAATCCGTAATTAAAATTCAGACTTCCACATTTCGCGATGTATTTACGCAAACTCACAACATAGCCCTGAACCGTAGCAGCATAATTTAACCCATTAAATGCAGATTAAGGGTTACACAAGCAGTTTCAATAATATCGATACAGTTTTGATAATTGTCATTTAAAGTAAAATTGGATAGGTATATGGACAGGAAAGGAATGGAGGGTTATGGGCTGAGTGCGGGTCAGTGGGACTAGGTGAGAGTAAGCGTTCAGCACGGACTACAAAGGCCGAGATAGCCTGTTTCCGTGCTGCAATTATATGGTTATAATAACAAATAGATTTGAGTCTCACCAAAGGAATTATCTGTTCTGAAACTTCTGGAAACTTTCTTCGCCAATAAATAAAATAACCAAATAAAACAAAAACACATTAATGAAACTGCTAAGTAATACCTTAGGCTTTACACTGCTCAGAAGACGAAGCTTCTGCTTTTGCTCTTCAAATTGTCGCCGCTTCCGTTCCTCTTCCATCATCTTTTGCTGTTGTTCAAACCGCTTTCTAGAGAAGCAGAAGTGATCAAGGACTAAATAATAGTGAAGTTACTGTTAAATTCACATTCCATTCTTGTACTAACACAGTAACCAATTAACCCATTACCCATTCTCCACTAAATGACAATGTTTTCAAAAGTTAACTAATTAAATGACATTAATTGGCCTGCTTTGAGTTGAGTTACTTATAATAAAGCCATTGATTTTTAATGCAAATGTTTCCAGTAATGGTTAAGAATTCAATCACTCTGCATGGAGCTTACACTAGGAGAATATGAACTTGTGTCCACTTATTAATAAATTAAATGCTCCTTTTATTGTCAGTACGAGTAATATGTAACAATCCACTGGAAGAGGGATAGTATATAAGGGGAGGATCATGAGGAATATAGTCTACAGAAAAACTATGTATTTAACAAATGATGACTTGACTTACTTCTACAGTTTATACTTATTGGGTTCAGAAACACTCAAAAACATTTGCCAGCTTATGAACTGTTAATCACTTATCCAAATCTGCAGCCCTACAAAAATCATTTCCACTACATAATGACCTAAACAATAGCTTCCTTTTGCCTAGTATTTCTAAAGTAATAAGATGAGCTGTACAATTACTACAAATCATTCCAAAAAGAATCTTACTGTTGTTCTTCAGCAAACTGTTTTTGCATATCTGGCGTGTACTGTGGCGGAGAGGGGCGCATTGCCATGTAATGATGCTGTGGCATATATGGCATTCCAGCTGGTGGCATTGGACCCATTGCCATTCCACCCTGATGGATGTAAAGATTATAAATAATTAAAACAGTACCTCTAATTGAACATCATAGAAATGAATAAAGTTATTCAATCAAACTTGCTTGCCTTTCTGGTTAGCTCCATTTCCAGAACCTACTCATCTACCTTGGACCATTTAAGTCATGTTAAGTACAGCTTTATAATAAAAACTGTCTGATGAAAATATCACCATGGTAGCCCAATACACACTTGAATGAATTGTTAATAATTAAGCCAACATTGTACAGCATATGGGAAAGCAATTGATGGCCAAGTGTACCCTTTAAATAAACATTCAATTTGCACAGTGCCCATCAAGAACAGTATTCATTTTGATAAAGCTTTTGAGTAACATGCAACAATAAATATTCTGTCTCAGGACTAGGTTTAAACAGTATCTCGCACAGCATGGGGTGGAATTGTGATGTCAACGAACCCATGGCTATAAATTGTTATTGCGGCCTGATTCGTGAAAGGGGTTGGGGGAGAGAAATAGGGTATTTGGAAAAATAAGTTCGGGGTAAAAAGCAGTTAATTGCACAACTTCTCATTTTCTGCATAATGTACAGCTAGGTGTGCAAACAGTTACTTCTAGATAGCCACCTGAGTTGCATAATTACTGTTTGAGACCCAATTAGACTTCCCATATTTCACTGGCTGAAATAAAAATACGATTTAGGCACAATATATTTCTGCTCATATTTCTTGCTGTTGGTAATATCATCCACATCTTGCAGGAGATGAGGAACCTGATCTATTAAAGAAACTATGCTTAAAGGTACTATGCTAAACTAAAGGTACTATGCTTAAACATTCAGAAGCCATTAATATAGTGAAGATACTCTATTCTAAATATCATACTGATGTTCTATTTTAAATATTGTAAAATTATAGTCAAATTTTCATTACTAAATTACCTGCATTGGCATTGATCCAGGAGGCATCTGTGAACCAAAATTCATTCCCATCATGCCTTGCATGTTGGGCTGCATCAAAGGTACCATGGGGAACCCTTGCTGCTGCTGCTGCTGTTGTTGCTGCATTGGTGTCATACCTACACAGAAAAATGTGAAATGGAAAGCTTCACTTCAGCTTTGAGTGATTCTTTAAAAATGAGGAATACACAGTATTCGAACAATTTCATTAGAATTAAAAATATAAAACATAAGAAACAATAACAGAAGTTGGCCCACTGGAACTCTGAGCCTGCCCTATGGTGCAGTAATATCACGATTGATCCAGTTTTGGCATCAAACACCATTTTCTTGATACTAGCCAATTCACTTGTAATTCAAGTGTCAAGCTCTACCCTCAATATATTCAATAACTTTGCCCCCCTAAGGTCACTGGGATAGAAAGTTCCAAGATCTATTACCCTCTGAGAGAAGAAATTCCTGCACTACATTTTAGTTGGTCAACCTCTTATTCTGAGACAATGCCCCATAGTCTTGTGCTTATTGATTCTCAGTGCCTGTTATTGCCATCTGTAAACTCAGGTTGCTTAGTCTGCAACAAATCAATGATCTGTACAGTAAGTGCTTATGCATTATATGGTGAAACCTGTATATATGAAATATCTGTAACTACAACAGATGTCATATTTTCTTTTGCATGTGTTTTTATTTTCAAATGGTCAGTAAATCGTGTGAGCAAAATATTCCTGGACTAGTTTCATCTCTTGGAGGAGTAGCACCTCTGGTTAGCCTCCAACCTGATGGTGTGAACATAGATTTCTCTAACCTCCAGTAGACCCTACACTCTCCCCCTTCTGGTTCACTGCCTTACCCTTTATTTTCTCACTACCTGCCCATGATGTCCTCTGGTGTCCCTCCTACTTCACTTTCTCCCATGGTCCACTGTCCTCTCCTATCAGATTCCTTTTTTTTTCAGCTCTTTACCTCTTCCACCTATCACCTCCCAGCTTCCTAATTCACTATACTACCCTCACGCAGCCCCCCACCTTCCCTCTCACCTGGTCTCACCTATCACTTCCCTTCCCTCCCCTCACCTTCTTCGCTTTGCTTCTAGTCCTGATGAAGAGTCTCATACCAAAATGTCAACAGTTCATTCCTCTCCATAAATGCTGCCTGACCTGCTGAGTTCCACCAGCACTTTTTATGTTGCTCTGGGTTTCCAGCATCTGCAGAATCACTTGTGTTGTGTTTATCTCTGATGATGCTTTTTTTTCCAGCCTTACTTAAGTTCCTACTCAATTAGAGTTCTAGAGTAATAAAACATTGAAATAGGCCCTTCAGCCCACTCGTACATGCTGACCAAGGTGCTCAGCTAAGTTAGTCCCCTCTGTCCACATTTGGCCCATATTGCACTAAACCATTCCGATCCATGTAGCTGTCCAAGTGGCTTTTAAATGCTGCTTTTATAGCTATCTCAACCAGTTCCTCTGGCAGCTCATTCCAATTCTAGAACTCAGCCAGCAGGATGGGAATTTCAGTGCATTTTCTGTTATTGTCATTCCTGGATCCTTTTCCATTGAGGGAGGCACCTATCACACTGTCAGAAAAAAGAGCCCCTGTTGATTGCTGTGTCCTGAAAATTTCAGTCAAAATGGGATTTAATGTTCTACAGAGACTATAAGACATAGGAGCAGAATTAGTCTATTTGGCCAATCAATTCTGCTCTACCATTTAATTATGGCTTATCCTTTATTCCCCTCCTCAGCCACAATCCCTGGCCTTCTCTCCATAACCTTTGATGCTGTGTCTAATCAAGAACCTATCAATCTCTGTCTTAAACACACCCAACAACTTGGCCTCCACAGCAGCCTGTGGTAACAAAATTCACAAATTCACCGCCCATTGGCTAAAGAAGTTTCTCCGAATCTGTTTTTACATGGACGCCCCTCTATCCCCTCTATCTAGACTCCCCAACCATGGGAAACATCCTTTCCATATCTACTCTGTCTAGGCCTTTCAACATTCGAAAGGTTTCAATAAGATCTCCCCTCATCCTTCTAAATTCCAGTGTGTACAGACCCAGAACCATCAAACGTTCCTTGTATGATAATTGTTTCATTCCTGGAATCATCTTTGTGAGCCTCCTCTGAACTGTCTCCAATGGCAACACATCTTTTCTTAGATAAGGACCCCAAAACTGTTCACAATACTCAAGGTGAGGCCTCAACAGTGCCTATAAAGCCTCAGCATCACATTCCTGCTCTTGTATTCTCGACCTCTCAAAATGAATGCTAAAATTACATTTGCCTTTCTCACCACTGACTCAACCTGCAAGTTAACCTTTAGGGTGTTCTGCACAAGGCCTTTGCCTCTTAGATTTTTGGATTTTCTCCCCATTTAGAAAATAGTCTGCACATTTACTTCTAATACCAAAGTGCATGACCAAGCATTTTCCAAAACTGTATTTCATTTGCCACTTTCTTGCCCATTCTCTTAATCTGTCTAATTCCTTCTGCAGCTTTCCCGTTTCCTCAACACTACCTGCCCCTCCACCAATCTTCGTATCATCTGCAAATCTGGCAACAAAGCCTGCTACTCCATCACCTAAGTCATTGATATACAGCATAAAAAGGAGCAATCCCAACACTGACCCCTGTGGAAGACACTGTCAGCCAACCAGAAAAGAATCCTTTTATTGCCACTCACTACCAATCAGCCAATGCTCTAATCATGCCAGTAACTTTCCTACAATACCATGAGCTCTTAACTTGGTAAGCAGCCCCAAATGTGGCACCTTGTCAAAGGCCTTCTGAAAATCCAAATACACAACATCTACTGCATCCTTTTTATCTATCCTACATGTAATCTCCTCAAAGAATTCCAACAGGTTCATCAGGCAAGATTTTCCTTTAAGGAAACCATGCTGACTTTATTCTATCTTGTCCTGTGTCACCAAGTACTCCATCACCTAATCCTTAACAACTGACTCCAACATCTTCCCAACCACGGAGGTCAAGCTAACTGGTAAATAATTTCCATTCTGCTGCCTTCCACCCTTCTTAAACAGTGGAGTAACATTTGCAATTTTCAGAGCATTTGCAAATTACAGAGCAATGTTTGAGGTCTCCCTGCACAACTCAATCATATTTTAAGGGGCTGTGAATGGAATTGTTCTGAGCTAGGGAGGGAAAAATATAATCTAGCTTGGGATAGATCTTGAACTTTGTAGAATGGGGGGGGGGGGGGCTTCTTCTCATCTTCCATCAAGCCTGAGATTTTAAAAAACTCAACCACAGGATGGATGTGTTTAATTCTAAAGACAGGTCTATTGCTCTAGATGCTAAGTATAAAACGCACTATTGCACAAAGCAAGCTTCCTTCACCAGCTACCACCTTGCCCTGACCTGTGTATTGCTCAATTTAAATGGTAGTTTGCAATTTGTCAATATCCATCGTGTCAATGGGTAGATTGTATCTACAGCAGTTTTTGTTATTTTGCATAATCTATAAATGACTGGTTTTTTGGTGTATCGAAGTAATAAGATCAATTGAATCAGTTTCTCACCCCATCACAAACACCAGTTTCCCAACTAAACATAAATTAACTCACTGCAAGTGGAACAAATGATAACAGTTGACTGGAAATAGACTGAAACATGTGATATCTCATACTTAAATCTACCAGTTAACAAATTTTAAATAAGCTTCACAAATATCATGTAAACACCACCAAAAAATAAACATAACATTTACAATTACACATACACGTCCATTTATACGGTGATATGTAATCACTTTCTCTATAAGATCAATAAAATAAACCAATTTGATTAAATGGCAACACAACAGCAGAGCAGCTGAATCATATGGTAAGAATAATAATGTGTGGTTATATTTGTACTGAGCTATGTAAGTGCAGGATGATACAACAGCAGTAGCATTTGTCATCTTAAACAAAGAAAAGGATATTAGAATTGATACCAACGTGCCTGATTTAAATTATTTCTAAATCCAGCCATTATCTTGGAACTGCAGATATGAATAAAACCACCTCAAAGTGACAGCAAACACGAGGAAATCTGCAGATGCTGGAAGTTCAAACAACAACACACACAAAATGCTGGTGGAACACAGCAGGCCAGGCAGCATCTGTAGGGAGAAGCGCTGTCGACATTTCGGGCTGAGACCTTTCGTCAGGACTAACCAAAAGGAAAGATAGTAAGAGATTTGAAAGTAGTGGGGGGAGGGGGAAATGCGAAATGATAGGAGAAGACCAGAAGGGGTGGGATGAAGCTAAGAGCTGGAAAGGTGATTGGCAAAAGTGATACAGAGCTAGAGAAGGGAAAGGATCATGGGACAGGAGGCCTCAGGAGAAAGAAAGTGGGGGGGGGGGGGGGAAGCACCAGAGGGAGATGGAGAACAGGCAAACAACTAACTATGCCAGGGATGGGGTAAGAAGGGGAGGAGGGGCATTAACGGAAGTTAGAGAAGTCAATGTTCATGCCATCAGGTTGGAGGCTACCCAGCCAGTATATAAGGTGTTGTCCCTCTAACCTGAGTTTGGATTCATTTTGACAATACAGGAGGCCATGGATTAACTGTAACCCAACCCTAACCCTCAGAATTACATGCCTCTCATTATCTTGGTCCCTGGGAAAAACACAAGCAGTGTCTGAGCTGGACACTGTTGGGCCACATCGGGGAGGATGTCTAGTGATTAAAGGCCCAAAACACCTGACGATCCGAGGATGCATTACTGACGATGTTTCCCAGCACACACCCGGTTCGTTGAACCAAGTGGTGTCAGACCACGATAATGAAAGGCATTGGCCAGATTAACCTGGCTTCACCATATAAGCCTATCCGCCATAGCACCTCATACATCCCCACTCAAAACTCTGCAGCCCTACCTCTTCCAGCCACACATACATCCACCAGCCCAACACTTAAACTTAATCCTAAAGTCCAAAAGAGCACACACCCCCACAAACCCTAGGCATGTCCCAATTAACCCTGTCTTCAGCCCCACAAACCCTAAGCACACCCCGATTAACTCTTGCTAAACCCCCACAAACCCAATGTCCCATGTCAGGAGGGGCAAGATTCAACAAAGGCAAGTGTTGCACCTGGTCAATGAAGGCGTGGGCCAGATCAAAGTGGCAGGGTTGCATGAAACTGAATCTCAAGTGACAAGATCAAAAAGCACAAGAGGGCTGATTCGCCCATTGCCCGCATAATCTCAACCTAACCTTACAGTGACACGCTCTTCATTCTCCCAGCCCACGAAATGCCAATAAGAAAGCCCAGATACCCACAAGGCGGGAGAGAACCAGCAAATTAAACCCAAGAGGGGTCACAGAAAACAAGTCGGTACTAAACTCAGGTGCAGTTCTGCTGAATGCCCAGTAAACACTGTCAATTTAACCCATGCAATCCCAGGCACAGAGATGTCAGGTAATGATGTTTAAAAATATCATTACCCTCAGAATTACATGTCTCTCATTATCTTGCTCCATGGGAAAAACACAAGCAGTGTCTGAGCAGGACACTGCTGGGCCACCTCGGGGAGAATATCTAGTGATTAAAGGCCCGAAACACCTGACGATCCGAGGATGCATTACTGACGATGTGTCCCAGTGCACACCCGGTTCGTTGAACCAAGTGGTGTCAGACCACGATAATGAAAGGCATGGGCTAGATTAACCTGGCCTCACCATATGAGTCTATCCACCATAGCACCTCATACATCACCACTCAAAATTCTGCAGCCTAACCTCTCCCAGCCAAACATATACATCCACCAACCCAACACTCAAACCTAATCCTAAAGTCCAGAAGGGGTACACCCCCCTACAAACCCTAGGCACTCCCCGATTAACCCTGGCTTCAGCCCCACAAACCCAAAGCACACCCTGATTAACCCTTGCTAAACCCCCACAAACCCAATGTCCTATGTCAGGAGGGGCAAGATTCAACAAAGGCAAGTGTTGCACCTGGTCAATGAAGGCGTGGGCCAGATCAAAGTGGCAGGGTTGCATGAAACTGAATCTCAAGTGACGAGATCAAAAAGCACAAGAGGGCTGATTTGCCCACTGCCCGCATAATCTCAACCTAATCCTAACCCTAACCATGTCTATCCATGGCCTCCTCTATTGTCAAAATGAATCCAAACTCAGGTTGGAGGAACAACACCTTATATACCGGCTGGGTATCCTCCAACCTGATGGCATAAACATTGACTTCTCTAACATCCGTTGATGCCCCTCCTCCCCTTCTTACCCCATCCCTGACGCAGTTAGTTGTTTGCCTGTTCTCCATCTCCCTCTGGTGTTCCCCCCCCCCCTTTCTTTCTCCCGAGGCCTCCCGTCCCATGATCCTTTCCCTTCTCCAGATCTGTATCACTTTTGCCAATCACCTTTCCAGCTCTTAGCTTCATCCCACCCCCTCCAGTCTTCTCCTATCATTTCGCATTTCCCCCTCCCCCCACTACTTTCAAATCTCTTACTATCTTTCCTTTTGGTTAGTCCTGACGAAGGGTCTCGGCCTAAAACATCGACAGTGCTTCTCCCTATAGTTGCTACCTAGCCTGCTGTGTTCTACCAGCATGTTGTGTGTGTCAAAGTGACAGGTGCCTTTGCTGACTTAAAACCTATATTTGTCATCTCACTTATATTTGGAGGCTTCAAGGTGACTAACTGGAAGAAGTATCACAGGATGATATGGCACCTCTGAAAAATCATATTATAATAGCCTCTTAGACAAGAGGACAAATTCTGATATATTAAAAAAAGCAAGGCTAAAGAAAAATTTTATTTCCTGCAACTTCAAATGATTTATACAACTAAAGTATGCTTGGCTGATGTTGAATTTTATTAATTGTTTCAAAGCTATCAAGCTCCAGCTTTTGACTGCATTTGCCAGAAAGAGTTCTGAAGTAGGCCAATGCCCTGCACATGACTTAGACAGGCACTAGCTTAACAGTAGCGACTAGCTTAACATTAAACAGCGCCAGTGACCTGGGTTCAATTATCGCTACTGCCTATAAGGAGTTTGCAAGTTCTTCCCATAACCATGTGAGTTTCCTCCAGGTGTTCCAGTTTACTCCCACATTCCGAAGACATACAGGTTAGTAAGCTAATTGGTCGTATAAGGGTAATCGGGCAGTGCAGACCCACTGGGCCTGAAGGACCTGTTGCTATGCTGTATGTCTAAATAAATATGTGTGTTGCTGACACTGGAAGTCATCCCAATTTACTGAATGTATGAAGTCAAATCTCTTTCAGTTTAGATACTGCGAAATAACATTGCATAGCTGGTTGAAAATAATACAATATTATAACACAAATTAAATCTTACAGAATGACATCTGGTTCTGTTGTGTTTACCCTTCGGTTATTTTCACAAACAAAAGGGCGTTGGCACAATGCTATTACAGCCCGGGGCACTCTGGAGTTCCGAGTTCAATTCCGGCATCATTCTGTAAAGAGTCTCTGTACGTCCTCCCTGTGGAATGCGCGGGTTTTCCTCGGGTGCTCCGGTTTCCTCCCACAGTCCAGAGATGTACCAGGTAAGTTAACTGGTCATTGTAAATTGTCCTGTGATTACATTAGGGTTAATCAGGTTTGTTGGGGGTTGCTGGGGTGGCATGACTCACTACTCCGTGCTGTTCTGCTAAAATAAATAGTTCCTCAGATGTGGAATGCTCTCCAAGTTTTCCAGAGTCTCTGTTGTTAGTCTTTATAATCAAAGATGGGGAGTGATGTGGTGTTGTACAAAGCAGGCAGGTCAGTAACACCATAAGACATCAATGCAGAATTAGGCCATTGGGCCCATTCAGTCTGCTCTGTCAAAATTCAGTAATGGGGTTTTCGTTAGCTTCTTTATTAGGAGCTCCTCTTCCATTTTCGCTCTCCAGAATAGGTAGATGAGCTCTCAACCCTACTGTCAAACATACTTTAAAAATTTGGTTTCAATTTCGTAGATTTTTTGAATTAAATGATTTTCTACTTTCTAGTAATATTTATTCTAATTTCTTTTTTAAACCATCAACTTTGGATAAGGCTTTTTTAACATGGAAAATTAAGGGAATAAAAACTTTTTTAGATTTGTTTTTACAAGACTGTTTAATGTCCTTTTCACAGTTAATGGATAAATATGATATCCCCAATACACATTTTTTCAGATATTTACAGGTTAGGAATTTTTTACGTGATTTTTTTACCGAATTACCCCTAGGCCTGCTCTTTAAATTTGGCTTATGCTATTTTTCAGTTGAAACCTTTTCAAAAACGATTAATAGCTATCATTTATAAACAGTTAATGAATGCTCGCATGTCGCCTAATGATAGGGTTCAACGTACCTGGGAAGTAGAACTTCAACATTCACTTTCAGATAATCAATGAAGTAAAATTTATTACTTGGTCAATAATTCATCTATCTGCGCACGCCATAACTTAATTCAGTTTAAGATAGTACACAGGGCCCATATGTCTAAAGATAAATTGGTGCATATTTTTCCTAATATAAGCCCTATTTGTGACAGATGTAACGCAGAAGTGGCTACTCTAACTCATATGTTTTGGTCATGTGTAAGTTTAAATAATTTTTGGAGGGATGTGTTTGGAATATTATCTAAAGTTATAGATGTGGATGTTCAACCTAATCCACTTACAGCAATTTTTGGGATTATTCCAGAGGAAGCAAGCAAAATGTCTGCTTCTGCCCAACATGTGATAGCTTTTTCAACTTTACTGGCTAGGAGAGCTATATTGCTACACTGGAAAGAATCTAACCCACCTACTGTTTTTTATTGGCTCTCCTCCATTATGTCATGCCTAAGATTGGAGAAAATTAGAAGCCGGACATTTGATACATCCTTTAATTTTGAACAAGTCTGGCGACCCTTTATTTAATATTTTCACATGATTTAATTCTATTTATTTATTTATTTATTTATTTATATTTCTTCATTCTCTTTGGGGAAAATCCTTATCCATGAAGGTTCGAAGATGACTGGAAGGATGTTTCTTCTCTTTTTTTAAAATTTTATCCTCAATTGGACTGACCAATCTTTCTTTTTCTTTCTTTTTTTTTCCTTTCTCTTTTTTTTGTTTCAGGTTAGTTAGTGGGGTTTTTTTCTTTATCAATATAATTTCCAAATTTTTTAAATGATTGCTATGAGGAGTTGTAGTTATTTTTTGACCATTGTATATATAACAGCATAATATTTTACCTATTTAATTTTGACATTATATACTTTCTGTTTTTATTATTGCTGTTTATATGCCTTTTATATTATCTGTTTGCTAAACTCCTCCTCTGATTTGTATATTCTTTATTTGAAAATCAATAAAAAGATTGAAAAATGAAATGAGTCTGCTCTGCCATTCCGTCATGACTAATTTATTATCCTATTCAATCCCAATCTCCAGCTTCTCCTCATAACCTTTGAACCCCGACTAATCAGGAACCTATCAACCTCCACTTTAAATATGCTCAATGATTTTGCCTCCATAACAGTCTGTGACAATCAATTCCACAGATTCTCTTAGCTCTAGTTAAAGAAGTTCATCCTCATCTTTGTTATTAATGGATGCCTTTCTATTCTGAGGCGGTGCCCTCTGGTCCTAGACTCACCCACTATAGGAAACATCCTTTCCATATCCATTCTATCTAGAACTTTCAATATTCGAAAGGTTTCAATGAGATCCCCTCTCATTCTTCTAAACTCCAGTGAGTACAGGCCAAGAACCATCAAATGCTCCTCATACATTAACCCTTTCATTTGTGGAATCATTCTTATGAATCTCCTCTGGACTCTCTCCATGCCAGCTACATCTTTTCTTCGATAAGGAGTCCAAAACTGCTCACAATAGTCCAAGTGCTGTCTGACCAGTGCCTTATAAAGCCTCAGTATTACATTCTCGCTCTTATATTCTAGTCCCCTTGAAATGAACGCTAACATTGCTTTTGCCTGCCTTACCACCTGACTCAACCTGCAAGTTAACCTTTAGGGAATCCAGTACAGAGACTCCCAAATCCCTTTGCACCTCTGAGTTTTGAATTTTCTCCTTATTTAGATTCCATCTACCGAAGTGTAAGACCATACACTTCCTGACACTGTATTCCATCTCCCACTTCTTTGCCCAGTCTCTCAGTTTGTATAAGACCTTCTACATACTCCCTACATTCTCAACACCACCTGCCCCTCCACTTATCTTCCCATCATCCTCAAACTTAGCCACAAAGCCATCAATTTCATCATCCAAATCAATGACATATATTATGAAAAGAAGCTGCCTTAATACTGACCCATCACTAACAGCCAACCAGAAAAGACCTCCTCTATTCCCAATCTTTGCCTTCTGCCAGTCAGCCAATCTTCTATCCCTGCTAGTATCCTTCCTGTAATACCATGGGCTTTTATCTTGTTAAGCAGCCTCCCGTCATAGTAAGCAACATTCAATGACTCACCTTTGTTCATACAGCATGTTATTTCCTTAAAAAATTCTAACAGATCTGTCAGGCAAGACTCCCCCTGAGACTTCCATGCTGAATTTGGCATATTTTATACCCTGAAACCTCACCCTTAATAATAGATCCCAGCATCTATTTGAAATTTGCTAGTCCTCTGCAACTTTCTCAGAATCTAGTGATTTTTGAAAGATCATTACTAATGCATCCACAATCTCTCTGGCAACCTCTTTCGGAACTCTGGAGTGTAATCCTTCTGGTCCAGGTGACTTAACAACTTTCAAACTTTCAGCTTTCACCTTCTTCTTAGCAAAAGCAACAACACTCACTTCTGCCTTGACACTCTCGAATTTCTGGCATTCTGCTAAGTGTCCTCCACAGTGAAGACTGACACAAAATACTTATTGCTTGTCCAACATTTCTTTGCTCTTCATTACTAACTCTCCAGTGGCATTTTCCAGCAGTTCAATATCCACTCTCACATTTTTTATATATATCTGAAGAAAACTTTTGGTCTTCTCATATTTTATTGGCTAGCTTTTCTTCACATTTCATCTTTTCTTTCCTTATAACTTTTTTTATTTACCTTCTGTTGGTTTTTTAAAGCTTCACAATTGTCTAACTTCACTATTTTTTCCTATATTATATGCCCTCTCTTTTGGTTTTATGCTGTCTTTGACTTCCCTTGTCAGCCATGGTTGCCTCAACCTCCCTTTAAAATACTTCTTCATCTCTGGGATGGTCCAGAAATCTGAAACACTGCACCCTGCACCAATTTCTCTGCCACGCATTCATCTGCCAAATCATACTATTCTTACACTCACTGGCACGTCATACAGGCAGTAATCCAGAGATTTCTACCTTGAAGATCCTGCTTTTCAGTTTTCTAATTAACTCCCTATATTCCCTCTTCAATTTTTCCTCCCATTTCCTAACTATGTCATTGGTACTAGGATGTACCACGACTTCTGGCTGCTCACCCTCCCCTTTACAATGCTGTGGACCTGATCCGAGACATCCCTGACCACTGGCATCTGGGAGACAAAAAAACCTCCAGATCTTTTTCAAGTCCATAAAATCTCCTGTCTGCTCCTCTAATTATGGATTCGCTTATCATTACTACAGTCCTCTTCTTCCACTCCCCACCCCCCCCCCCCCCCCACCGCCTTCTGAGCTGCAGAGCCAGAGACCCCGTTGCAGCATCTTCTAAGTGATAGGTCGCTCTCTCCCAACAGTATTCAAAGCAGTACACTTACTATTGAGGGTTCACCATAGGGGTACTCTGTAATGGGTGTCTGACCCCTTTCCCTCTTCTGACAGTCACTCAGATAACTGTCTTCTGCAACTTAGGGGTGACTACCTCTCTGTAGCTCCTATCCATTACCTCCTCATTCTCCTCTTATGAGCTGTCGATCTTTGAGCTGCAGCTCCAGTTCCTTAATATGGTTCCCTAAAAAGCTGCAGCTTGATGTACTTTATGCAGATGTAGTTATCAGGGAGTCTGAAGGTCTTCCATAATTCCCACGTCTCACACAAAGAACATACCACTAAATCTGGACCCATTTTCAATGCACTACTAGCTATGTACTAATAGACAAAGAGAGAGGGGAAAAGGTCTTACTGGAAACTTAACCTCTGCTTGAGCTTGTCCAAGACTGTTCTTGCTGAAGCCTGATGGGCCAAAGCCTCCCACTCTAATGACTGCTCTGTTTATGCGTTCCTTCCTTATAAGTCTTCGAAGTTCAGAGTTAATTTTATTATTAAAGTACATATATGTCATCCCTGAGATTCATTTTCTCGTGGGCACACTCAATGAATCCATAGTGGAATAATAACCATAACAGAATCAATGAAAGACCTTAGCAAATTGGGAGTTCAACCAGAGTGTAATAGACAACAAACAGTGCAAATACAAAAGAAAGAAATAACAATAATAATAATAATAATAATAATAATAATAATAAATAAACAATAAATACTGAGAACAAGAGATGAAGAGTCTTTGAAAGTGAGTCCTTAGATTGTGGGAACATTTCAGTGATGGGACAAGTGAAGTTGAGTCAAGTTATCCCTTTTGTCTCAGGAGCCCAATGGCTGAGAGGTAATAACTGTTCCTGAACCTGGTGGTGTGAGTCCTGAAGCAACTGTGCCTTTTGCCTGATAGCAACAGCGAGAAGAGATACTCTTAGTCCTGGTTGGTGGCAGTCCCTGACGATGGATGTTGCTGTTCTGTGACAACGCTTTGTGTAGATGTGCTCAATGATGGCAAGGGCTTTACTTGTGATGGACCGGGCTGTATTCACTACTTTTTGTAAGATTTTCTGTTCAAGAGCATTGGTGTTTCCATACCAGGCCATGATACAGCCAGTCAACAGACTCTCCACCATACATATAAAGAAGTTTGTCAAAGTTCTAGTTGTCATGTCGAATCTTCATAAACTCCTAAGGAAGTAGAGCTTTCTTTATAATTGCACTTACGTGCTGGGCCCAGGACAGGTCCTCCGACACAATAACACGGAGGAATTTAAAATTGCTGACCTTCTCCACCTCTGATGAGGACTGGCTCATGGACCTGTAGTTTCCTCTTCCTGAGGTCAATAATCAGCTCCTTGGTCTTGCTGACATTGAGCGAGAGGTTGCTGTGGCACCACTCAATCAGATTTTCAATCCCTCTCCTATATGCTGATTCGTCGCCACCTTTGATTCGGCCGACAATAGTGGTGGTGTCAGCAAACTTGAATATGACATTGGAGCTGTGCTTAGCCACACAGTCATAAGTGTAAAGCGAGTAGAGCAGAAGCCAAGCACACAGCCTTGTGGTGCACGGAGATGGTGCACCTGTACTGCTAGAGTTTGTGGAGGAGGTACTGTTATCAATCCAAACTGACTGGGGTCTGCAAGTGAAGAATTTCAGGATCCAATTGCACAAGGAGGTATTGAAGCTTATTGATTAGTTTTGAGGAGATGATGGCATTGAATGCTTTGATGTAGTTAATAAGGAGCATTCTGAAATATGCACCCTTGCTGTCCAGATGTTCCAGGGTTGAGTAAAGAATCAATGAGATGGCATCTGCTGTAGGCAAACTGGAGCGGATCCAAGTCACTTCTCAGACAGGAGTTGATATGTTTCATCACCATCCTCTCCAAACACTTCATTGCTGTGGATGTAAGTGCTTCTGGACGATAGTCAATGACACAGGTTACCACATTCTTCTTAGGCACCAGTATAAATGGTCTGCTTGAAGCAGATGGGTGCCTCACACTCCTGAAGTGAGAGGTAAAGATCTCAATGAATACTCTAGCCAGTTGATCAGCACAGATCTTTAGTACTTGGCCAGGTACTCCCTCTGGGCTGGATGTTTTCAGTGAGTTCACCCCCCTGAAAGCTGCTTGCACATCAGCCTCAGAGATTTAAATCATCCGGGGTTGTGGCATTTGGTGATGGTTCCCCTATCTTGACAGCTCAATTAAAACTCACTCCCAACGAGACTTGTTCTTTTCAAATAGCTCCCACGTTGCAAAGATGTCTCTCTCTCTCTCACACACACTCATTACTTTTAATTGAAGAGGATCCTATTCATCTTGTGCAATAACGAGATATGACAGAAGCCATGTGGAGTACTGCAACATGAAAGACCCAAGAAGACACCGGCAAGGTCTCCTTATGTAAGAAATACACTTGGCTTAAGGCAATGCAGTAAAATTGCTGAATTGAGGGTTTTTTTTCCAAGAACAAACTGAGCAGGGTGGACTTGTGCTCTTTGGAATTTATTACAACAAGCGACCTCAATGAAACATAGAAGATGTTGCAGTGGCTTAACATTGTGGGGATAGCTCCATAAAATGAGGAATTTTTTTATATGCTCAGGCAGTTTCACGATTAGGAGCTCAGCCTTGAAGATTCAGGTCAGGAGAAATTTCTTTTCTTAGAGGGTTGTGAATCATAAGAATTTTGTAATGAGAGCCATGGATGCTGTCATAAGTATCTTTAAAGCTGTGCTAATGTTCTGGATGATAACTGAGTCATACAGAAATGCAGAATCATTACTAACAATCATACAGTCCATGTACTGCATGGCAAAGCAAGAAGTTCAAGGGGTTGTTATGGCTTGTTATGTCAAGAACTATAATACTCAACGCATTAGAGTACAGATCACAAATATGATTAACTAGTTAATAAATAACTATAAAACATTTTCTAAGTGGAAATAAAAAGATTATTCTTTCTGCTTGAATAGCAAAGGCACTTCAACTTCAAACATAAAATTAAAATTAATGCTTTGATGATTCAGCTGCATGTAATTTCAGTTAAGAAACAATGTTCACTGTTGCTGCTGAAAACACCTAAGCATAAAGTTTCAATGGCTTCTGTAGCTTGGATATTCTCTTTTCAGACATATATTGCTGACTAGCACTTTCAATGGGGGAGTAACTGAAGGTGGGATTGGTGATGGGAGTAAGGAAATTTGGTCTCCAGTAAAAGTAAAGAATTCAAAGCGATTAACCAGCTAATCAAAGACCAAAGAATTCTGACAGCAAACCATTAAATAATAAACTCTAAATATTACAAATTATTTTGACATAAAATGTTTAAAAAGATTTTCAAAACACATAAGATTATAACAGATCTAGAAAGGAAATGTTTCAAATGCTTACATACTAGTTTAGTTTTCAGAATTAACCATTCTTGAGAATTAAGACTCCACACATAAAAATAACAAATTTTATGGCTTGAAAGCTAAAAACACTGCTAATTGCAGAAATCCGAAATAAAAACAAATAATGCCAGAAACATAAAGCACGTCAGACAGGATCTGTGAATAGAAGAAAAGGGTTCATGTTTCAAGTCTGATTTTCTTTGACAGAAATGGTAAAAAGAGAAAACAGATTGATTTCCACTTGCCACAGGGAATACCTCTAACAGGATAACCTCCAAGTGAATTAATGCAGATGATAGGAACACATTATGTCCCATTGTCTGCACTATATGTTGCTAATGGTAGGGCTATTGGATGTACCCACAGAACAAGCCATAAAATAGCGCTAATAGCGCTGTTATTAGCAACAGGGAAAATCTGAGCCAATATTACAGACTGTCAGAAATGGCCACTTCTGCTACAGAAAGGAAGGGAAAATGAGTAACCTAAATTTTCAAAATTCTAAATTGACCTGCAATGTGTTCAGGTGGAAGATTAACGCTTGCTCCACAAGCTTACTTTGGGATTTGCTGTTTTTATTATAGCAAGGACAATGTATAAACTGAAGTTTCCATAAATTTACCAAATTATTTTTGAATGACCTTGCAAGGAGTAGAACAAGACACCCTATGGAGTTAATTGTTGAATTTAACTGCTCATAAGTATACTCTATTAGTTGCTGCCAAATTTTGTCTTTTATAATGGTGAATCACGTAGCTTCACCCATGTCCTCATTGAAATTCAAAACCCACAATTTCTTAAATTCCCATGGTATCATCAAAACTGTAGCTAGAACCTGTGTCAATTACAGCTATATACCTAACAACTGTCACACAAACACTGCAGGAAGCGACAATAAGAATGACAGGAATAACTATTTACAGGATCAATCTCTAAACAGCAGAGCCCAGTTGGGCAATCTGGATACCAGTGAATAATGATATGAAAAATGTTTATCTCACAAAAATATGAAATGTGATGACTGATGATATCAAGGGACATGGGGATCAGTTCAAGAAAGTGTCACTGAGGTACAACTTCAGCCACTTTGACTAAATTAGAGGAGAAAAAAGGGCCTAATCTTCTCCTTGCTCCTATATTTTTAAGTTAACTATTTCAGGGGGTTACTGAATAGTAAAGTAGTTAAACTGATACTGTTTGAAATTTTACAGATTAAAATGAAACAGATGGTACATATTTCTATTTCATACTGCCATAAACTCAGATTAGAGACAGAGTAACTAATGCTTAAACCAGATTTTGTAAGTGTAATATTTTCAGCAATTTTTCTGGAAAAATGCATCTTTTATAAATATTATAATTTACAAAAGGCAGAAGTAATTTATTTTCTATAATATATGCAAATCTAAGGTTCTTCAAAATTGCACAATCCAAGTTCTGACAAAGGATCTTCACCCTGAAATGTTCCGTAAAAACTGCCTCGATAGGTGAATGTTTCTAGCATTTCTGGCTTTACTTAAAAAATAGAGTTCTTTACATAATAGCAGAAACAAGTCTCTTTAAAAGGGACTTCATAAGATATATTTAAGTTTTACATGACTAAGTAAATATTTTAAAAATAAGTATTGTACATCAGGACATAAAATATCCTGTGAGAGGTAATGACAAATATAAGATCATTACTCCTGTTAAAAATGATTCAAATAAATATCTGAAAATTGAATACTTATTAAGATATAGAGAATGTACACACAGAAAGGATTTGGAGGATTTAATGACCCTATATAGACATGAGACTCGAAACAGCTTCCTTCTCTGGTTGTGTTACGAAAAACTGCCTTCCCATATGGAAAAATGCAAGTAATCATTAACAATGAGAGATTAATTTTAATCCCATTAACTCTTTAATCACAAAATTAATCTGCTCCTAGTTCATTTGCTGAAGACCGGCATCATGTGTAATTACAACAAAACTAATTCAAAAATGTTCTCTAGTTTCACTCTACTTTAAAGTACAAAGCACAAATAACTACATAAACAGCGAGGAATGTATTGTTACTGCTACATCAGTCAATGAAAAATATATTAACATTTTATCTGTGGTTATATCTTGCATATATTTCACACTCCATGCAGAGGTTCTTTTTAAATACACATTCTAGGGTAAATGTATATTCTGATAAGTTGTTTGTTGAGATTCAAAATTAATTATTAGATTGTGTTGTGCTAACACAGAATACAGGTTTAGACATTAATTTAGAGGAAACTTAACCTACTGTATAGAAATTATGTCCATGGGCAAACATAAGAAAGCTCTGGGGCGGTGGTGGGGGGGGGGAAACTATATCTTAGCATCAATGTGATTCAGATTTCTTGCCAGGAACAGGTGGTGCCAAGTGACAGCAATGGTAGAAAGGAAAAGGAACACAAGGTTTCATTGCTTCGGTCATTTTAAGCGATCGGTACTAGGAAGTGGAGAGGTAGTGGAAAAGAAGGGATCATGAGTGAATAATTTTCAGATGCTGCCAAAAACATCACCAATAGTAACTAATCTCAGTACCATTTCAATTACAACACAAAAGACAACATATATGTGGAGAAGAAGGGCCATCTGGTACACGGCACACTCTTCAGAACATTTAAATGCATTTCTCAATGTTTAAATATTTTATATACCAAATCCAACATATTGAGGAATAATTTATTTAGAGCTCATGGATGCATTTAAAAGAAATACATGCAAAACTAGGGAACTGCAATGAGCGATTAAAAGATTGACGGTAATATAGCAATGTAGCATACGTAATGGGTCACAAATGTAACATAAAGAAATGAAAAGCATCAAGATATGCATGGTAGAATTGCAACATTGCCATACATACCTTGGGGAGGAACTAATCCCCCTGATACTGGGAACATGAAGCTGCAACCAAAGTACAAAAAAAATAAAATTAGCATAACAGATCTATACAAGTTATTGACAGAAGCTAAATTGCTGTGTCCTTAAAACCTACATTAAATTAGAAGAAAAATAATCTTAATCCAAAGGCTGAAATACACTGCAACTATTGATTACTGTCTATAAATACTTTAAAATAGGAAGGAATCAATAAAATCAGAGAGGAACTCTGAGGGAAGGTCTGAGAAGACAAATAAAGACCATTTGTACAAATGGTTAAAACATTTAAATAATTCCATGCTTTTAATGTCACTGTGATAAGATTGCAAAGGCTACTCATTTAAGGGTATTATAGCTGTATTTCCCTTTGAAAATGGAAGCATTTTAAATTACCTTTAATGGCTGCAGAAAATTGAAGAGCACCACTTCAAGAACTGTAGGAGAGATTTGAATGATGGGCACAGGTAAAAAAGGATAAACTTCTACTTTCGGTATATTTGCTATTATTTAGAAATCTGTCCTCGTTGGATGATGTGGAAGCAGAGTCAACCAGGGCTTTGAAAAAGAAGTTGGATAGGAGTAGAGGGAAAATAATTTGCAAATTAAAGGGAAAGAGCAGGGGAGAGGGACTGACCAGATTGCTTAACAAAGACCTGGCATTGATTCACTGGGTCAAATGACTACCTCCTGGGCTACCTGCACGCTCACCTCAACTCCAAAACATTTTCTCAAAACGAATACATTTCAATCCCCACACCCTGTGTATTTCTTCAAAAAGAACACAGACTGGAAATGGAGAATTAAAATTCTTTTAAAATTGCAAGTCACATTGAGATTCCACCTACTACTATTCAATATAGGACTAAACTCAACTTTTTGGCTTTTCAAGCAATTGTGAGATGGAGAGTTCACCAGAAAATATCTTATATTTGCAGCAGCATGTAATTTTTTTTTAAAGAAGTACTAATTTGTAGGATGTGAACAATGCTGGCAATGTCTAATCACCCCTGGACTCAGAAGGAATCCCAGATTTAAGTAAATTTGGGGTCACAAAGACAAGATCAGGCAAGGAAAGTATATTTCCTTCCCTGAAAAGCATTCAGATGGTCACTTTTCACTGATAACTGCGACTGAGACCAGCTTTACTTAAAAAATTGTTTTTTAATGACTTGAATTTGTTTAACAATTATTGTGGCAGGATTTGAATTCATCTCTGGATCAATGACTAAACTGTTAGCCCAGTAACTTAACAACCACACCACTACAATACATTTGTGCAGTACTACGGCCAATTACCAATCTCAAATTCTAGAAATTGTTCTGCTATCACAACAGCAATCAGCGCACTATTGAATTACAAGTTCCAAACTTTGTCTTAATCTCTTGTAAAGGTGCATCAGTGACTCATCAAACTCACCAACTCCACTGAAATTTGTAACAGATCATTGTGAAATCTCTTGTGTACTTAAATCAGTTCCCACATGCTGTAACACAACACCACTACAGAACCATGAGAATGCTGTAAATCTCATTAAACATCTATTACTTAAATTTTGTGAGATTAAAACAATGAGAAAATTAGGTAAAAAGGAGACCAAAATTCAAACTTGATCCACAGGACAAACATGAGTCACAAAAAGGTTTCAATATGATCTTGGGCCTTAAATCTTGCAAATTTAATCTCATAATCACTTATCTAATTATTGTGTCCTTCAAAAACAAACTCTTGACAGAAAATCTTTAGGATCACTAAGTTATGTCAGTACCTTGAAAACAGGACTCTGGGGTTATCAGAGAACCCTACTGATTAAAAACCATGGTTTTAGGCGGAAAATATCAGTGGGAAAAAAAAAGCAAGTTTTTCCACCTGCAATTATATTTACTCCAAGCACATCACTGACATGACTCATAATTACACAATGTGACGCATAAACAAAAGAATTACTAACAAAATTATTAATGCAATGTTAGTCACAACAGTTTACAGAGAACAAATGTGTTCATCTCAGCAGAGAGGAAATATTCTCAATCCCAAATCAGTACCTTTGAGAACTTAACTAATCATTTTGTCCAATACTTCATTGTAGTGCAGAAGTAAGTACTATAATGACTAAAGGTACTGTCTTTTGAATTAACCAAGTTCCTGTCTGTCATTTTGTATAGAAAAGTTCCACATCTTGAACAAACAATTTTTTCATTTAGGATTGTGGTTCCACTTTGCCACAGCTATCAAGGTTATTCTCTTAAAACAATGCTAATGCATGTTGTATTAATAACATAGGTATGAGGTTCTTTGTGACACTGAGCTTCAGTGTAATACACACAATGGTTAATTATTCAGTAAAGATTCCCTCAACATGCTGTCAATAGTCGAGACACAAGTTGTAATGAAGCATTAGATCAGAAAATAGTCAAGCAGGGTTTTCAATGTCTTTAGTTGGTCTGATCAAAATATATACATGTGAGTTTTTTCACACATTGTGGTGTCACCAATTTGAGGCAGCTCAATTTACAGCCCCTAGGACAATCAAGTTCCTCAACAGGCATAGATAACTTCATTCACCTCTCTAGCTTTGTTACGGAATAGTACCAAATGGAAACAGACCTATTGGCCCATCAAATCTGCACCAACTGTCAAGCAACTATTTACATTAATCCCACTTTATTCCTTTACATTCCCATCAACTCCCCCAATCGCAGATTGGGAGCAATTTATAGTGGCCGATAAATCTAATTTTGGGGATGTGGGAGGAAACCAGTGCACCCAAGGGAAACAGAATCAAAGGAAAAATGGGAGGTCAGGATTGAATCTGGGTTATAAAGCAGTAGCACAACTCACAGTGCCCGTGTGCTACCTAGCATTAGCCTTTGACTTATCACATTCTTAAAACTTTGATCTCTTCACCTAACTATGGTCCCAGCATAGTTCTGGTTAGTGATATTCCCCTTTAGTGATGCCAATGCACTGTGAATCAAAATTCATTTCTGGCAGATAAGGGCTTCAAGTCACAGGATATTCATCGAACAGTACTTGCCCAATGCTAATTTGCAAGTGATTCAGGCAATAGCACAGAAATGATCATCGTTGAGATGCTGTTATTAATTTGATACTTAGTTACTTGTACAATTATGCACAACCTCTTTTGTTTTCCTGCCTGGTGTCATTGGCACCTACATATAGCACAATACTCCCCATCTAACTCTGCCTATTTCAGTTGTAAAAATAACATCAGTCATCTTAGTAGATCTAATCACCCTCTTCTCCAACCTTAATCAATATAGACTCACTCTCTCACTCAGTCATGTATTTGTACTATTAAGTTATGCAAAGGCCATCAACTGAAAAGGGCTGAGGGAAATGGCTATAAGATCACATGCCTATCCTCTTTATGAAGATACAATTTTTATATTACAAGGCCGGCAGAAGGTTTGGGAACATTTCATTGGGAAACATTTGTTGGATAAGTTGTATGTGACAGTAGCATATTCTTTATCTGGAATTCAGCAAGTCAGGCAGCATCTGTGGAGGAAATGGATAATTGACAATTCAGGTCAAGACCCTTCATCTGGACTGAAAGACAGAGGGAGATTGCCAGTATAAAGAGGTGAGAGGAAGTAGTGATGCAAGAGCTGGTAAGTGATAAATGGATCTAGGTGAAGAGGGGTGATAAGCAAGCGGAGGGAGGAAGAGACTTCAATTTATGCAAATGATCACAAAACGCCTGAAAATTACCTGAAAATGAATCTCAGGGTTGTATATGGTGACATACAGATTGTACAAAAATCTTAGGTACATGTATAGCTAGGGTACCTAAGACTTTTGCATAGTACCGTATTTATCAACATGGAGCAGAAAGCAAATGTGTAAATTTGGCAGCAGCAAAGAATGTTCAGAATGGTGAGAGTAGAGTGCCACGGGAGGGGTGTGGGACAGGTGGCAGAGAAGGAGTGCCAGGGTCGGGGTGGAGGTGGTGCAGGTACAGGCACACCAGCCCTGAGACACCAGGCAAGATCATTTGATACCAAACAATTGGTTTATTGATTATAACAGAATGTCTCTCTAGAGCTTCCCATCCCTTCCTTCTCCTTTCCCCTTTTCTCAATGATGATTCCCTCCTTCCTGCCCCCTTTCCACTCTCAGTCCACAAGAGACCCATATCAGAATCAGGTTTATCATTATTTACATATGTCATGAAATGTTTTTTTGTGGCAGCAATTCAGTGCAATACATAAAATTACTACAGTACTGTACAAAAGTCTTTAAGCACCCTAATTATACATATATGCCTAGGATTTTTGCACAGTATTGTAGATGTACTTTGGTAATAAATTTACTTTGAATTTTGCAATTGCTTGAATAACATTTTTCACATTGATTGATACTTAGAAGTTCTATGCATGACACTCCTATTGTCATATGGCCACATTACTGCCTTGCATCATAAGAACAATGTTTTAAATATCTATTTGTGAGATACTCATAGTTTTGGAGAAGCAGAATTTATTTCAGACATTCTGTGGTGGGAATTCAATCACATGGCTTCTACATCACTAGTTCAATCTAAAGCCACAACTTAATACATTTTAACCGTCCCTTTTGTTAAAGTTCCAGAAAAATTCTTACACTAAAATTCACTGTGAACATTAGAACTGAAAACAGTTATATACCCTCTCAACCCTCAACTGAGAGATCAAGTCACAATGAAAACAAAAACTGATTGTGTCCAGCTCAGAATTTCATGTTGTGTATCTATAAAATAATAAGCATTAAGTGATTTGTTTTATATTATTCTGGAAACCAAATATGCTGCTCTGTAGTAAGCTTGAGCAAAGAACTAAACATCATGGTTTGCCTGGCTTGCCAAATGGTTTTGTTTTTCACCACTGTGTCCTGCTTCCTGTAATGAGACTCTTTCAACCCATAAACACGATTCTATATGATCTTTGTCTGCATTAAAGCATATCATTTGATCCCTAAGCACCCTAGGGCCAAGAAGCAAAAATTATCAACTGTAGGTTACCAAAAAAAAAATTACTGGCAGATCTACTTCCTTATACAGATCAAATTATTCATATATAATTTAAAACTGGAAAGGTTCTCAGAATACAAGTATTTTGCATTGCAATAATTATCTTCATTCATCCACTTAATCAGGAAGACTAAGCTTTTAAGGTTGTGAGTGGTGAACTTCTGGCTTCTCAGAAAATGTATGTAGTTTTAGATGTTCAAATTCATTAACTTAAACATGACTGCTGTGCAATGGTTCTTAGAAGGTTCACATTATTTCCTTTGTTAGTTCTGCATTACATATCCTATGTGCTTAGTTTGAAAAGGCTAGTACCCAAAGAAGTTTATTGCACAACCTTGGCTGTGGGGGTGAGGTGATTACGTGATTCGGAGAGGAAATTAGATAATTCTTCTTACATCCAAGTACCCAAACTGAATTAGGTAGTATGGGGAGCTATTTTTCAACAATGGAGTTTCTAATATAGCAACAGAATTTTTATTGTTAGAATAGTCAAAGCCTAAATGACAACATTACGCAAACATGCCATATAGCTTGAGTTAAGAGGCTTTCAGAAATATATAATAACAACCAATGATTCATTGGTTTGCCTGTTTCAAAGTCTTAAATCTTTTGGGAGGATTTGGATTGAGAGACTTCAGACGTAATAGCTGCCATTTACAAGGAAAGCCTGGGATTAAGGAAAGGAAGAGAACATTGGCTAAGGGTATTCTTAATATTTAAGCAACTTATTCATTGCAATAATCATTTATTACCAAAATTAAACCAGACAAATTAATCCACTTGGATCCATAGTTGGAAGCACAATATGGGAAGGTAGGGAATAGAAATGACGAAAGGGAGAATACATTATTTAATTTTAACAATTCTCCGAGATTAGTTTTACTGTCAGGTCAAGGCCTTGCCTTGCTACTGGTTCCACATAGCCCAATACTACCTGTCTCAGGTCAGGTTGTTGGTGACTCAACGGGCACATCTCCTGGTGCACTTCGGTTACCCAGGGAGGAGGATGTGTAGGCACCCAGCAGGACTAAAAACAAAACCTGAGGAAAGGTGGATGAACTCCTTGCCACCTACTGTCTGTGTGAGGAGTGGCGTGCCGCATAGTCTTTCATTTCACGCCTTGTAAGGCACGATTCTTTTTTCTGCCCGACGCCGGCCCCCTAGGCCTGAGTCGACATAGTAAGTTTTGACATTTGCAACATTACATTTACATTCCTTTTAATTATGGCAGTGTTTTCAAAATGTTAGCCTTAAAGCAGAATTGAAGGCCCTTGCTACTACTTACTATGAAATCCTTAAATGTCTCTGTAACAAGGAGAATGTTGTCAACCAGGTTGGTAAATCTGGAGTCACATATAGACAGAGAAGGTAAAGATACATAAGCACAAAAAGATCTGCAGATGCTGGAAATCCAAACCAACGAACACAAGATGCTGGAGGAACTCAGCAGGTAAGGCAGCATCAATGGAAATGAACAAACAGTTAATGTTTCAGGCCAAGACCTTTCATCAAGACTGCAAACGAAGGGGGAAGATGCCAGAATAAAAAGGTGGGGGTTGTAGAAGGATAGCTAGAAGGTGATAAGGTGAAGCAGGAGGGTATGAAAGATAAAGGGCTGGAGAGGATGGAATCTGATAGGAGAGGAAAATGGACCATAGAAAGGGAAGGAAGAGGTGACATAGGGGGAGGCGATAGTCAGGTGAGAAGAGGTAAGAGGACAGAGTGGGGAATAGAAGTGGAGGAGAGGGGAAGGGAATTTTTTTTTACCAGAAGGAGAAATCGATATTCATGCCATCAGGTTGGAGGATACCCAGGCGGAATATAAGGAGTTGTTTCCTTTAACCTGAGGGTGGCCTCATCATGGCACGAGAGAAGGCCGTGGATGTCCTCTTGTGAGAAGAAGTAGGAATGTCATATTTCCTTCCCTGAAGTGCGTAAGTGAATCTGATGAATCTTTACCACAATCAAATAGTTTCACTGTAATTCCAGACTTAATTACATGATTTTAACTTCCTCAGCTGTTGAGATTTAAGTGTATGCCTCTTGTCCAGTCTGCTGACTGATAATCCCGTAGTTCAACAACTACATTATAAGTGAGTGTCTGACATCTATAAATGGCACAGTACGAAAAATATTACACACAACTAATCCTTCTTTCATTTTTTTGGCTACATGGATTTACTTGCCTGTGATCAATGAGCCAGCTGACGAAACAATCATTCATTCATACCAGCTGTGCCAAAATAATTGAAGTTGGTTACAGTTAGACCTGCTGAGCATTAAAGATTTAGTTCACACGACCTGTACAGTGGATTCCGCTTAATCAGGCCATATTGGTTAATCAGAGCAGCCACTTACTTGGGGCAAATCTTAAAGAACAAAAACTAACAGAAAAAATTGCTGGGAATTGCTTTGTTTATTTGGGACACTGTGTTGCTTAATTGGGCAGTAGACAGTTTCTAACCAGCTATCCCCTTCCCCTCTCCCTACCTTTTTATTCTGGCATCTTCTCCCTTCCTTTCCAGTCCTGATGGGTCTCGGCCCGAAACATCGATGTTCATTCAATTCCGTAGATGCTGCCTGACCTGCTGCATTCCTCTAGCATTTTATGTGATTTTCTAACTAGTGTCAGTCCTGTGCATTTGCGTGGCTATAAGGCACTGCACTATGCCTACAGCAAATGGTTTTTAAATGGTGTCAGTTCAAAAAGCAGCGATTTTTGTCACTGACAGTTGGCTAGAAATAAGCAACAGTACACTTTAGGACAGTTTTGCTCACTGTGCTTTCAAACATTCAGACTTGGAGATGCCAGAAATGTCCGGGAGTGAAAATGAAAAGATTTTACTACTTCAGCAAGTTAGAAACTACAAAGAATTTGAAGAATGTTATAATGAAAATGGAGGACGCATATGTCGACAGCATTGTATAAAGGCAATCCATACCTGCACTAAATGTCTGTGCTGACTTTGTTCATTTACAGTCAAAAGAATGCAATGTGGATTAATTCCCCCATAAATTTTATTGTACTGTAATAGTATTCTAATTTGTTCTGCATTTCATCTAAATACATTATCTATTACTCAGTTTAACCTTTTGTACCTTTTTAAACCATTTCCATGAAACTTCAGCTAACTGGGGCAGTCACTTATTTGGGTCAAAATGTACTAGTTCCAATGTGTCCTAATTAACAGGAATTCTCTGTACTCTCACACACTAGGAAGAGAAACGAAGCAAATTCAAAACTGCTGTATTCCACCGTCATGATCCTAGGAATTTTCACATTGTCATGATCTCTGGGATGCAATCACTGACTTCATGAATTTTTCTATTGCACTATAATTGTGGGAGAAGAACGGAGAAAGGAAGAAACAGCAATCAAATTGTTGAATCCCCTCCCCATCAAATGAATTGTACTTAAATTAGTAATGCCGGATGAAAGATGCATGAAGGGCCGATTTCCTTCTGCAACATCAATTATTCAGTGCAGCACATCATATTACCTTCAAACGGCAACACAACAGTTTGAAACGAAGGAATAAAATCCTGTACTTTCTTCCAATCTGTCCTTTTTGACAAGGGAGGGGGTGTGTTCTGCTTTCAGACTGGAAGCCTTTATAACCATTTCAGAAGGAAAGAGAGACTGACAGTTTATTTCAGGAGCAGAAGACTATAAGCGAGAGTAACTGACATTGGTAAAAGTTGCCCAGCTGGGTCCCGGAGCTGGAGAAAGATGTGTTAGGGTGGCCTGATCCATCCCCCAACGGAGAGTGATGCCCCGGCGCCCGAACTCTTTTAGATCGCCGCCAACACGACTGCTATAATGCTCCCGTGTCGCTTAATATAAGGGGGGGAAGAGGGACTCAGGGAAAGGGAGACCCACCACTCACCCACTGCCGCTGCCGCCACCGCCTCCCGATCCCGGTCGTAACGCCATCTTGATTCAGCTCCTTGTCAACCAGTAACTACTTCCGGGTTGGAACCCCCACCTCCCCAAAGGTCATCGTACCATCGCCTGTCAATCATCACCAGCCCCGCACCGCTGGGCAGTGGCAGGTTCATTGGAAAACGTTAACGCTTTTAAAACTTGTCTGAACCTTTTCATTACAATAAAGGCTGAATCAATATAACTATATCATTTTAATTTATGCACGGTTTCACGTTTCATGCAATGCACCATTCAGCAATATATATCCTGACCTAATAATTGTTGTCAACTTTGGCTTCACTTACATTGTTCCAATGAACGGGAACAAACTGGAATGATTGTGTCATTGAGAGAAACAATCTCTTATCTGTTGAATTGTTAAATGTCTAAATTCAAATACCAGGCGGCAGTTTGACTGCAGAAAAGATCTGGTCTTTTATAATCAGCATTTAAGATAAGGGAGTGCATTGTTCTGTGTTGGGATGACCAACTGATTGGACTGGGAGTGTTTATATTTGTGTGGTAGATATACAAGTTCTCCCACATGTCTGACTTCTAATTTAAAAGTTCGAAGTAAACTTATTATTTAAGTATGCATGTGTCACCATACACCCGAGGGGTGTATGGGGAGTCCAGGAAGGGGTAGCACCTCTGGTGAACGGGCTTGTCATGTCCATTCTGGGGCAGCTCACTCACCTTCGATCTGCACTGGGGACACAGCTCTCAACTGTGGCTTCAAGTAGCTGTTTGCATGCAACAGCAGCCATACCTCATACACCACTTCAAACCCAGAGAAGGTAGCCAGCGGCCTCATATCCGAGTGAGATAGGAACATACCTGTCCTAACATGTGAAGTCAACTCTGGCGGACTACAGATCTACAATGAGATCCAACGACGGCACTTCAATGCTTGGTGGAGAGCGAAGGGCAGGACAAGGCATAGAAGATGCTATGGTCACCCACTGCAACCAAGCCCCCAGTTTGTGACACTTGTTCGTACCACTGGACCCAGACTTCTGAGGTCGAGAGAGTGGAACTGCCCCAATGCAACAGCTTTTCCACTTTAAAAACTCTCCTGCACAGATTTCCTATCATCATAGGATACAATGGGCAACCACCACCACCCTGAGGTTCATTTTCTCGTGGGCATTTAACAGTAGAACAAAGAAATACAATAGAATTGTAAAGGGGGTTTCTTCTTTTTTCTTTGTTACTGTGTATGTAATCAAAAGGGCTTCTTTGTTTTGTTAACTAGCAGGAATGCTAATTTACTGATAACGAGAATTGTATTCCTTTGTAAACCAAATGGGGATTAATGTTCTTTCTTCTGAGTCTGTAAGCTTTTGTTGACGGGCTTTTGGGCAGATCCGTGCGAGGGGGTTGAGAGAGAGGACGCAATGCTGTAAGCTGGGCGAGGAACGAACCCCAAGTGGGGTCCGAGGCCAGGAGGTACCCCGAGGAGGGGGGATGAAGCTAGATGTGCTTGGTTGACCACTCGGAGGGTCCTGAGCTGCTAGTAGAGGAGTTTGGAGGGGAATGGTGGCCAAAGACCAGTAATTGAGCTCCAATGGTTGTGCACGACGTGGTTTGGACTTTGATAAGTTTGGCGCCTTTTCTTTATTTTTTCTCTTCATATATACTGTATCATTATTAATCACATAGTTATAGTAACCTTTATAAATTGTACTCATTTAATCGCTTATGGTGTGCTGTCTGTTTTTGGGCAAGGCGGGGACATCACACAGCAACCACACCAGCTGACTACCCAGTTTGGCGGGGCCGAAGGCTGCTCCCCCTAGACGAGAACGAGCTGAGCGAGCCTGAGGCGACCCAGGGGGTTACAGAATCAATGAAAAGCCACACATAAATACTGACAATCAATGTGCAAACGAAGAGAAACTGCAAATAAAAAACAAAATAAACACAAAAATAAATAAATAATATTGAGAACATAAATTGTAGAGTCCTTGAACATGAATCCATACAATACTGCGCAAAAGTCTTAGGGAACCTAGCTGTATAAATGTGCCACTCAAAAGACTTTTGCATAGTACTGTATAAACCTTGGAAGTAAAAAATAAATCCTTGAAGATTGATTCCTGGATAAAGCTGATGTTTAAGAAGGTATTAAACTAAATGGGTTTATAATGATCTGTATGCGGGCATGGGCTTGAAATGACCTCCTGTGTTATAATTACATTCACTGAAACATACAACATTCTGAGGGCCTTTGCAAAGTAGATGCTGTGAAATGCTCCCATGCCGGAGGAATCTAAAACTGGAAAACCTAATCTCAGGGCAAGGGGCTCATCATAGGTCTGAGATCTAAAATTTCTATGTGGTAGGGGAATTGTAGGCAGCTTCTAGAAGTCACATGGTCAGCACAACATTGTGGGCCTATAATGTGCTGCTGATTTTCTATGTTCTTCTTTCGGAAACTTGCCTATCCCGAGGATTTAGATGCTGACATTTTAGGTAGATTCAGAACTGATGTACAGTAAATAGATATTTGGATTAGAATGAAATGAAAGTTCTGGTGATTCTGTGGGAACGTATTTCAATCAAAGATATGATCTGGTGGCACAAGTTCCAGGACAAGGGGTTACTCTTGCATAAAAGATTAGTGAACTTAATAAATGAGCATATTCTTCAAACATGGAACAAGATAGCTTAACATTCATTTGAGTGCAGACTTCTGCTTTTTAACTCGACACCCCTGAAATGAATCCACATACTTTATCTCTTACTGTCTTAAGTCAGCAGCACTTTACCCATACAACGTTCACTGGATATGGATTTGTTCAGAATTCTTTGCCAACTTTTTTTATAGCAAATACGTGTTCTGTTTTGCACTTATGGTTACTAGCATGTTAATACGAAGGCATATAGTTCCTCAATGGATTGGCAACAATGGACAACTTTTCAAGCTTCAGAGACGAGATAAAAAGGTAGAAAAATCCAATCAGTCCTTGATAAGCTGAGAAATTATGTTTTTCCATGTTTGGAGAACAGTGACAAATAGACTTTGTTGGAAATAAAAGAGATTACTCACTGGAAAAAGTATAGCACCATCTATTTTTTGTTATATAACATTGAGATAAGTTTTGACTGACTTAATTGTCTGTAGTTTCTGAGATAGAACAGCTTAACTATTTGTAACTGCCCTTGCCACATCCAAACAATTTTCAAAAGATTTGTCGAAGTTCATAAAAAAGCCACACGCAACCTCTTTCAATCAGTACACAAGGTTATTACACCCATTGTTTGAAAATCATCATAATGGGCAAACCAAATATACTCCAGCATACTGGAGTTATCAGATCCAGTTATGCAACAAATGGATGCCAAGAGAATTTAAAGACATATCCAAATATGAAACAATCCTCCAGAAATCATTTTTTCCTTTCTTGCCTCCTTCAATCTTAAATTCATTTTGTTCTCCTCATTCTTGAACGATCTGCCTCCTCTTAATTTGGGCACTACTCTTACCACAAATTGGTATTGTCATTATAAACAGTTGTTCTAATTGCAACATGGACAGAGCTAATCCCATCTGAAACTGGTAACCAAAAATAAAATAGCAGATGTATGTGCACATAGCCTTGGATTTCCCTTTACTGAGGAGATAAGTGAACCACAGTTGATGAAAGAACATATGACAAGGGAAACAAAGGTGTTTTCAAAATGAGAAAAATTATGGGACTTGTTGCCTGCAGCAATCAGATATACTGTATAAAAGTTTCTGCTTTGCGATATAAGGGGTCATTCAAGTGGTCAGTTCAGTGAATTATGATACTTGGAGACGGGAAGAAAGTTGTTAGATCAAGATATATGACTACCTGAACAATAATTACCCAATCAGTTGCTGACTGATTGGGAATAGTGCTGACTCTTTATGCAGATACATACAAAGTGTGGGCATAAAATAAATCTCAGTCACTAACAGCAGTGCATCAGCATATGATTATATGGGTGGGCTGTTAACCAGTCATCTACATACACTGTACACAACCTTTTTTCTTGTTAGAATATCTAATGAGTTTAGATTAAGCTTTGAACTTATTTCTGATGAAACATTATGTGAAAAAGTCATAAAATAGGTCATTTAGAAATGTTCAAATAAGACTTGAAAAAGGACCCCCCCCCCCCATCACCCATTTGTCATTGATGCCATCAGGGAGGAGATACACAATGATTCAAGAATAACTTCTTCCCCTTTGCCATCAAATTTCTGATTGGACATTGAACCCATGAATACTACCACACTACTTTTTTCTCCTTTCTTTGCACTACTTATATAATCATTGTATATATACACACACACACTTACTGTTATTTAGTTTTTATGTATTGCAGTGTACTGCTGCCACATATAATAAAATGACAATGTAGACAGGATTTTAGATCACTCATTACAAGCAGTTTTAGCTGTGATATATTTTGACAATTCGAGAATGGATGTTAAAATTTAAGCCGGCTACTATCCAGAATCATGAGTTCAAAGGCGGCAGCACAGGAGCTTTTTTCCCTTGAAATGACAAAACTATTCATTTCAGTGCTAAGCTCTAACTAATAATACCATAAGACACAGAAGCAGAATTCAGTCTGCTCCATTTCATCACTGTTGATCCTGGATCCCATTCAACCCCGTACACCTACCCTCTCACCATATCCTTGGATGCCCCGACCAATTGGGAATCAACTTACAATTCGAATATACCCACGGACTTGTCCACCACTGCAGTCTGTGGCAGAGCATTCCACAGATTCACCACTCTTTGGCTAAAAAAAAATACCTCCCTATTTCTGTTCTAAAAGGTTCCCCTCAATTTTGAGGCTGTGCCCTCCAGTTCTGGATCCCCCCACCAGAGGAAACATCCTCTCCACATCCACTTTATGTCGTTCTTTCAACATTCAGTAGGTTTCATTGAGATCCCAGTGAGTACAGGCCCAAAGGTGCCAAATGCTCTTCATATGTTAGCCCCTTCATTCACTAAATCATCCTGGTATTGACCTAAGCTGTACTCTCTTCACTCTCCAGTATTTACTGCACCATGGCAGCCAAAGGTTATTTGACTATAATCGGGAGTTCCTTTGGTCCTTAATGCACATAATTAGGCTATGTTTTACTGTCTACTTTTATTTTTATTGTTGTTTTGATTTTCTACACTGTTCCAATGAAGCTCAAAGAATAAAGCCTCATTTTGATAATTAGGTTCAAAGAGTGATTGTTTAACTGTTGCACAAAAAGCTAGGTATTTTCTTGACATTAATATATTGACCATAAGACCCTTGAATTAGCCAAAGTTGCAAGAAAACTGTTAAGTTTCTAAAAGTGGAATTCTGTTTGAAGAATTGTACTGTAATAAAGTAGTTGACTGCATATTGATGCGATGATTCGCAGTGTGTTAATTCTCCAGTCTCTCCGTAAGGAATAATTTATTTAACTGGAAACTGAAAGATAATCTGCATTTAGCAAATAGCTGGCAGAAACTTCAAAGACAAAGAATGGAGACGTCAGTGAGCTTCAATCAGCTGTTCTTCAGGAATTAATAAGTGATAAGGGGTGGATAGCTCTTTCAATACACTGGATCTGTAGCACGTTCTTTTCTTTTTTCAGTAATGCCACTGCTGTAACAAGGTTTGAGCTCTTGGGGGAATAGATTAGAATACTTAAGTCACATTTCAACATACAGAAAGCTTATTAAATTATCTGAGATAAATGGTATATTTAATGACTCTGTAAATTAAATTAAATGGTGACAAAAATAGCTTTTTATAGGGGCTCCCTAGAGAGTGTAAGTGGCAGCAAATGTCACTAAAGTAACTGTGAAGTTGTTTGATCACTGGAAAAAGCTACCTTGTTTATGATTATTTTTAAAGTAATGAAACTTCTTTACCCAAACTGTCTTCTATGAGACATCAGACTCACGTCATCACACTGACTCATGTGTGCTGTCAAGATGACATGACAAACCAGTGATGGGAAATAAATTCCACATAGAGTATAAATAATAATATTTTCATTGAAAACTGTAAAGTACAAAGAGGAATACTGGAAGTATTAAGAAACTAGCTTCTTTGATTCTACATTCACTTTCATGTCCCTGTATTAACCATAATGAAAGATCAGAGAGACATTATCCAAAGCTTTGACGATTATGAAATACGAAGTTTTATTTACAATCCTTCTCATACAACGATATAATGCAAACACTGTTAAAGGCCAATTTTGCTCCAAACAATGATGTATTCTTGAATTTAAAAATATGACATTTTGATGATAAATCACCTGTCATAGCTTTTCTGTATACACATGTTCACATACAACAAATTCTTACCAAAATAATTTAAAGTATAAATCTAATATATCAGGACTGTAATTCTCCATGTCAGAAAAAAATGAATGTGAAATTCACATCCTCATTGGTATGTGATATTGTAGCACCTGTTAATTCTGAACAGTTTAAACATACAATATAGAAGAGACCACATAAGGGTGACATTTCACCCTTGAGAATTCAGAGCATGCATCAGCAGTTCTGCTATCAACCACAGTCTGCGCAAAAGGCATATGGCTATAAAACCTTCAGCATTTCCAACATCATTGGCCGTCTTGTGGAACCTTATTAAGAACCGGTGACTGACGACTTCTGGGATTTTTCTTTTTTCTTCTTACTCTTCTGAATCAATTTTCTGTAAACAGTAAAATTAACAGTGCTTGTTCACTAACTGGGATCCCGAGACACAGCAAGAAATATATTGCAACATTGCATTCTTTTTTTATATATATATATATATATATATATATATATATATATGTATTTACAAGTACTTCTTCAACAGCCCTCCTGTGTTTTAATTAATGCACTAGTTCTCCGTTTACTAATTACCATTTGCATCTCAGCAACTACACTAGAGTTAATGAGTGCTGTATGGAGTTACATGTTCAAAATTATCTAACTTGCTTCATTCAGGAAATGTTTCTTGTTATAAAATGCAAAAACTGTGATGAACTAAAACAGTAGCTTGGTTTCCCTCTCCACAGGTGCTGCCTAATCTGCTGAGCAGCTCCATCATTTTCCTTTATTTCAGAAGTTTTCAAATAACATTTATACTAAAACATAATAAGAAAACTGGATGACTAAATTCAGAGCACTTTTATACCAAACCATCACAGTAAATTAAATTTTCACATGTTAACAATGTAATAACACTTCTATCTAACATAGTACGCACAGTCCTGATTGTACAAATTGCAAGTATTTAAATGAATACAGAACAGTAGACTTATCTTTTACTTGAGACAAGAATTCAAAAATAACTAAAGATGAGTTTACCCAATTAGCATTCAAATGCTTCATTTAAAAAAATACAACCCAGTCCTTATAAATGAATTTCCAGAACAGAATTTATATAAATTAGGGTACAAGAACAACTAGTGTACCTAGGTTAGTAAGCTTTCTGAATACTCAGTCTGGCATCAGGCTCACAAAGAACAGTACAGGAATTTTACTTCAGAAATTACTTGATTTGTTAAGCAACTTAATGTACTCTAATTGTAGACAATTTAATAAAAAACAAAATTTTGAAAAACCTTACTTCTTTTTGGCTGCCATTTCTAGGAAGTATTTTGGTGTGGTCTTGATGGTGGCTCGTTTGATCGGATTTTTGATCAACCTTTTTCTTTGTTTACTGCAATGAGGGCAGGATAGAAGCTATTACTACAAAGTCATACTGTTAATGGACAAGGTTTAAAAAAATCAGTACAAAACCTGAAACAACAAATTAAAAACAGAATAAGAATGTGAAGGACATGCATTCAAGCCCATTCCAGAGATTGCAGCTTTGTACCAATGCTGTTGAATAGATCAGCTTCAGAGAACCCAACTTCCACCTTCCCTTTCTTTGCAATTATTGGATACAGCCTTGATGTCCCAGTTCAATAATGCTGAGGTCAAGATAAAACATTCCTAATCCATTTGTCTTCTGCAATGTAAAGACTGCCATCTATTTGGTGCGTTATCCAAATTCTCCAATGGAAGTTGTATATGGAAATAGATTGAGTTGCTATCATTCAGTGTGAGGATGGATTTACTTAGGATAGACAATGAGATCATGCTGATTGATGGAAGAAAATAATATACAATGTGATCAAAACACAATTTTAAAAAAATAAAGCACAGCAATCAGAAGGAAGAATAATTCAGAAATAGATTTATATGTGGCCTTTTCTTATTCTGGACAATGGATGCCCTAATGTATAGGAATGAAAAATAAAGGATCAATAAAATCAGAGTGCATTTCAAGATCGTTTTTGTTAATTCTGCAAATATCTTTTTAGTAAGTGATTTAACATGTTTATCATTGTATTCAAAGGAAAAATACCAAAAATCAGAGGAACCTTTAGATCAAAGCTGTTCAGTTAAAAAAGCATTTGCTGCAATAGCAGGGTACCTAAAAGAAATACTGCTGAGCAGACCCAGTTATTTCTTTAATTTGCAGCCTTAAGAATGGAGAAGGAACTGTCTATATGTGGACCCTTTCTGCCATTTACCAACCCAACTACATCTGCCCATCCATCTGCTCTTGCCACATCTTCAGTGACTGCTTTAGCTCTGCTGATGTGACTACGTAAATTCATTTTTGAAGAAGCACAAAAATGAGATGCAAAGTAAAGACTGTTCAAATAGACTATTGAAATGTTACCCATGCATTCAAAGGTATCACTTGACCTGCTAATGCTGTCATTTTCTCTTTTTAGTTCAAATTTACAACATCCACTATGTTATATTTCTGGGTAATTTCAAGAACGTTGCGTTTGTGGGCAAGTACATAATAATTTCTAAATGATAATGTAGTTATTAAACTCGAAGTAGCAACAAATTTAATCCGATTTGCCAAATATGGTAACATTCTAGCAAACTTGACCGTTCACTCAAATTAAGACAGCTAGAAACAGCATTCCTCATCTTAATACATAATAAAATCACAGACAGTTACCTTTGCAATTTATCTATTTGCATCATGTAATCTGGTACAGGGCAGCCAGCTTGTTTGATGACATTTGCTATGCTGAATAAATAGAAAACAATATTAAACTGAAAAAAAGCACATTTCTGAAAAATTTAATTACACTCTAAAAGCACTGCTAAGTATAAAAAACTACGGTATTCATCAAATTCCTGCATTCTATCATGAAAGAAACAATGAACTGCCCCATTTATTTTGTCGGCCAAACAGGGAGAAAACTATTCATAAGGATCATCAACACCAACTGGCTGTATAGCAGCATGAACAACTCAACCCAACCATCAACCACCCGAGCTACACAATTTCTGAGTTGCTTTCAACAATGAACTATCTTGCTAATGTGATCAGAACAAATATGTTAATAATCATTATTTTTGAATGCAATATGGACTGATGACCAGTTTCCAAATGTTTTGATAAATTAAGAAACTGCAATGAAAACAAATCTAGAGCCAGCCTTTTCCCCAGTAGGTTTAAAGTTATTTGAGTTACACCTTGGATTTGCACAGGTCCTTACTCTTCACTATAAACACTGATTTTGACTGCTAGCATTGCAAGCAACTTAAATAGTGCAATAGAAACTCACAAGAGAGAACAGATTACAGAATTCCAACATTAGCTATTTTGTTCCTCACAAAACTTAACAATATTTCTCTAAAATACAAGTTCTCCATGCAAACACAGAGCAAAAATGTTATAGTTGGTGTTCCCTAGTTTTATCAGCTACATTCTGACACTGGGCACCTTGTGGAGTGTGGGTGGGAACTGCAGCTCGAGCAATTTACTCTACAGTTGGCTTGCCATATAAAATCCACAAAGCAATTCACTGACATTATTGCTTTCTAATTAAAAAGAATACTTGTATTTTCATTTTAGGTAATAATTTTTAAATATCAAGTACTTGTACAATGTGAGTAACAGTTTTGCATTTGGTCAGTGTGCATGAACAATATATAAAAACAACTTAAGATCATAGTGAGGCAAATATTCAGCTCTATTATGCCTTTCACCATACTGAATATTAACTTTCCTATTAAAAAAAACTACCATAAAAATAGGTGTGCTTTTGCTCTGCGTACTCAGCAAATGATTAGTGTTCCTCTGACAATTCAGAACACCTAATTTTCTGAAGTTTTATGTCCAAACTGACCTTCGCAGTAGTGGTTTATCATCTTCTGTGAAAAATGTAATAGCCTTTCCTTGGTGACCAGCTCTTCCAGTACGTCCTAGTCACAACAGAACATATGTTACCAATGCTTACTGGCTTTTCATGTATTGTAAAATAGCGTCAGACACAACATAAGGTGGCAGAAACAGAAAACTGTCAAAGCAGAATAAAAGGCAGTTTTGCATAACGACAACAAAATAGAGAAAGATTGCATTCTGTAGGATTGAGAAACAACTTAGAGGCTTTAGTGCTGGAATTTTAACATGTGCTCATCTAAACTGTCAAAAGCACATCATTGTATAATACAACAAAAACAGATTAGGCAGATACATGAAAATCCCAGGCAATGTAGAAAAGGGCCATAAAATAGTTTTCTTGTGTGACATAGGGCTGAGTTACAAGTAAAGACTGGAAGTAATTTTCAAATTTGACAGGCAATGGAGGCAACACTGCAGGACATGGATAGAAGATAAACAGCAATAAGGTAAACACAAGACACGTACATTAACAGAAGAAGGTGGTGGTACAGGCTTTCAAATTGGCCAGCAAAATCTTTATACAAAAGAAATCTTGTAAGGATTCGTAGACAAGTCCTTGGAAACGTTGAATATCGTTATGGGGTGACTGTCCGCATAGGATGGTTGAGCCCAATGGGCCAACAGATGCCTTGGACTTGCATCTATTCTACTTTCAAATATGATTTTGTTCATATTATCAAATTTGCTGGCTGCTGCAACTTCTGGTAATGCTTAAACAGATTATAATTCAGTAGAACATGTGTACTATGTATTATCAACATCAATGTTCGACGTTTTGAAGAGCAGTAAAATAGCACATTAGGAATCTTGCTTTCAACAATGTTGGGATTATTGTTTTTGTCTACAACTGAAACACTGAGCAGTGAAAATGAGCAGAAGCTTGAACAGAAGTGTCATCAGCTTGCAGACACGTTCCCTTGGGAATCAAACAGAGTTCCTTGTGACATCGCCACACACCTGAGACCAAACCGTTCAGTTATTCCCCCAGGTATGGATGGTAAAAGTAATTTTCAAAAATGGTGCAGTTTTCTCTTCTTCATAAATTGGATGACAACTATATTTACCAATAATACTAGATTAAACACTATAAACAAGATAAAAAACAAGATGGTCAGCTTCCTGAAAGTGAGCCACCTGATATTTTTTCACATAATTTTACTTTACTTTATTGTCACCAAACAATTGATACTAGAGTGTACAATCATCACAGCGATGTTTGATTCTGTGCTTCGTGCTCCCTGAAGTACAAATTGAAGTAAATATAATAAAAATTTAAATTATAAATCATAATTAGAAAATAGAAAAGGGGAAGTAAGGTAGTGTAAGTCAGGTCCGGATATTTGGAAGGTATGGTTAGGATCTGTTCAGCAGTCTTATCACAGTTGGAAAGAAACTGTTCCCAAATCTGACCGTATGAATCCTCAAGCTCCTGAACCTTCTCCTGGAGGGAAGAGGGACAAAAAGTGTGTTGGCTGGATTCGTCATGTCCATGATTATTCTGGCAGCACTGCTCCGACAGCGGGTGGTATAGAGTCCAAGGACGGAAGATGGTTTGTGTGATCACGATCTTCTGCAGTTCCTTCCAGTCTTGGACAGGACAACTTCCATACCAGGTTGTGATGCACCCTAGAAGAATGCATTCTACGGTGCATATATAAAAATTAGTGAGGGTTTTAGGAGACAGGCCAAATTTCTTCAGCTTTCTCAGGAAGTAAAGGCACTGGTGGGCCTTCTTGGCAGTGGACTCTGCTTGGTTAGACCAAGTCAGGTCATTTGTGACACTCACCCTGAGGAACTTAAAACTTTTGACCTGTTCCACCTACGCACCACCAATGCAGATGGGGTCGTGTGGTCCACTACTCCTTCTGAAGTCAATAACCAATTCCTTCGTCTTGCTGATGTTGAGGGATAGGTTATTGTCTTTGCACCATGCCACCAGGTTCTTAATTTCCTCTCTGTACTCAGACTCATCATTACCCAAGATATGGCCTACAATTGTAGTGTCATCAGCAAACTTATATACTGAGTTCGATGGAAACTTGGCTACACAATCATGGGTGTACAGTGAGTACAGCAGGGGGGTGAGTACACAGCCTTGTGGAGTGAATGTAGAGGAGAGCTTGTCCCCTATCTTTACAGCCTGGGTCCTGTCTGTGAGGAACTTGAAGATCCAGCTACAGATCTGAGTGCTAAGACACAGGTTTATTTTATTTAAATAAACAAATATTTATTTGTGTAAATATCAAGAGGCTTTATCAGCCTATGTATTTTCTTCTATGAAGGTAATTAAAATCACACACTAGTGCTGCTTCACAAAAGAACTGGTCAGCTTTTTCCATGATAAAGTGTGCTTTGGAGGTGGGATGGAGAATGTTGCAAGAGGTCTGGAACTTCTGAAAGAGGTCAGATCTGGTACAGTATACAATTTTTGTAATTTAGATGAAACTTCCTACAAAAAAATTTGAGTTTCACTGGCTCTCTTAAGTGCACAAGATGCTTTATCTCATCTGCCTGTTACTTCCCCCCAGGTCCACTCCTCCTTTCCTTTCTGCTATGGTTTACTCTTCTCTCCAGTCGCATTCCTTCTTCTCCAGCCCTTGACCTTTACCGCCCAACTGGCTTCACCTGTCCCCTTCCAGCTAGCCTCCTTCCCCTCCCCCTGCAATTTTCATTCTTGCTTCTTCCCCTTTTCTTCTCAGTCCTGAAGAAGGTTCTCGGCCTGAAACGCCGACTGTTTATTCATTTCCATAGATGTTGCCTGACCTGCTGAGTTCCTCCAGCATCTTGTGTGTGCAACTTTGTTCAACTTACCGCAAGATATAAATCCATCTACAAAAAGCCCAAAAAACCCACATGCTAACCAGTATATAGTTTCTTCAAACAACTGCTATTTAAAACAAAGCATGAGGAAAAATTTCATACGCACCGATTCTATGGATGTATTCAATGGCACTGGTTGGAAAATCATAGTTGATGACTAAACTCACTCCTTTGAAGTCGATACCTCGGGCCATGAGTGCTGTGCAAATGAGAACCCAAATTTTTCCTGCTCTGAAGCTGAACACAACATTATCTCTCTGATGGGGGAGAAAAAATACATGTTACTAAAATAGATCTATAGTCAAACAGAAAACTCAAGTGGGATCTGACTATAATTTTATGTAATACCAAGAATGGCACAATTCACTCGCACAAATACAGATAAATACAGTTATTGCTGTAAGGGCAAATTTCTGTTCAGGGTACAGAAATTTGCCCTTACAGAATTCACAAGTCACTAGCCAAAAAATTGAGATGCAGAATAAATGCTTTCTTGGAAAAAAAAATGTAAATAAAACACAATTTTTTCCAACTTGCTATACTTGATGCATACATAGATGTTGTAGCTTCATGTCAGCAAAATCAATAAAGCTTCTCAAAACATAACCCGCCTACCTGTAATGCAGGGGTCACCTGTAGCTTTATATAAAACTTATAATGGCAACAAATGTTCCTCACTCAAGTAAGCATTACCCCAGATTTCATTAATCTTGTATTAGACATAGCTGTTGAATATGCAATACAAATTAGCTTTAAGTTAGAAAACAGTCGCTTCAGTACTCTCAGTTGCTTCACACCACAGAAACCAGCATAAGCACCAGCCTGATGAGCCTATAAGGCTTGAGACAGACTTGAACTTTAACTAATATTTTGCGACTGAGGTTGGCAAATGGGCGTCACTTTAGTGTAGTGGTTAGCATAAATCTATTACAGCTCAGGGAGTTCTGGAGTTCAATTCCGACACCACCTCTAAAGAGTTTGTACATTCTCCCCGTGGAAATTGTGGGTTTTGTCCCACAGTCCAAAGGTGTACTGATTGTAGGTGGTCACTGTAACCTGTCCTGTCATCAGCTGTGGTGGAATCGGGGATGCTGGGCCGGTGGGGCTCATCTCAAAGGGTTGATAGGGCCTAACTCCATGCTGTATTTCTAAATAAATAAATTCCAAAGAGATATTTGAAAATGAGACAGACTACAACAAGCCATTTTCTACTACCAAGCACAGAGAAAGCAAACTAGTTCAAATCCACAAAACCTTTTTACAAGTTGAGACACACATGGAATGAAAACAAGGAATATGATTTCCCTAAAGACAGCAAGCACAGAACTGATGGGCCAAATGACTTCATCAGTGCAATGATAATTCTTTAGCTTAATATATAAAGATAGAATGTTTAAAACATGAAAGACTAATTCCATCCAATTTCCAAACATACACAAATCTAGGCTGCATCTTCCTTCCAGAAGTTCTTTGTGCAAAGGGATACATAAGGGGGATCTGTTCTGTCCCAAGTTATTCATCCATTCTGACCTAAAAGCTGTCCAAACATTGCATCAAGTTATCATTTCTTCTGAGATTTTCACCGCTGACTTTTCTTTTCTCCTAACATAGGAATATAACGCTATAGCTCAGCCAATAGGCTAATTAAAAGCTCTAAATTCACATTCCAATTTCTGATATAAGTTTTACCCACAGAATCACTTGAATGACCAAAGCACAACACTGTGCAGCAGGACATTTTCTTCATCACTACTGTTAACCTATTGAGTCGAAGTAGGCAATATGCAAAAAAAAATAAAATGGACCCTGCTTCTTAAACAAACATCAGAGCTTTTATAACCTAATCTGCCTTCACACAGCAGCAATCCAGCCTACAAGGTAAAGGCTTTTGTCTTCCTCAATGAATGATTTTATGGATTCAATTGGGTGAAGTTAATGCTTTCTGAAACCAAAATATTATTTTAATAATGAGCTAAGCTACTTATCAATGAAAACAGATATTATAGTTTATCTCTCACAACTGTGACCAAAACCTAAAGCATTCAGAGAAGGCAAGTGTGCCTGATCCAACATGGTCCTGTTAATCCATGCCCATTGAAGGCCTGAAGCATGTTAACTTCATGCATCAGTATTCTCAATTGAGTTGGCAATGTATCTTCCTATAAATTGTGTTGTGGGTGAATTACCAATACCATATTAATGCCAAAGATAAGATTTCATTTTTATTCAGTCCCCGAAAGACAATTTGAAATACTTAACATGGTCAATGGTTAATATCTAATAAATATTATTTTCTTGCAACTAATAAATTACCTATAATAAACTATCTAATAATTTGTTATATTCCTTCAAACCTTGTACAAGAAAATAAAAGCTAGTACCTGTTGCTGTGTTCTTTCTGCATGGATAACTTCAACGTTAATACCTTCATAGATAAACTCACGGAAGAGCTCTTTTGCTCGTTCAATGGACTGAACAAAAACCAGCACCGGAGGTGAAAAACCCTTAATTTAAAATAAGCACAGTTTAGCAGATTCACAATTTAATGCAGTTGGCTTAGTTAATACTGTGACAATCGCAGACTACATCCCCAAGCAAGGAAGCACTCATATAATACTGAGAACCCCACACATTCATCCTTACAAATGGTGTGGTACAAAACATTTGCTGACAGTAAGCTGGTCTTGACATGCAAGCATTGATAATTAAAGATTAATGCAAGAGCAGGAAACTCAACACTGCCCAGCAAGGGAAACTTGTCTTCGTAATGAAGGAAAATACTCAACCACCATTGCCCGGTCAAACCCTCACATACCTGCCCTCTCTCCACCCCTACACAAAATTTTCAATATTTTCCCAATAAATAGATGGCTATGTGTTGGAACAGTGATAGCCCCAATTAACAAAAGTGCTCTGACCATTTCCTAGAATTTGAGGCAGGAATGGAAAATTGAGCCCAAAGGAAGAGGTTTGAATTACACTTACTATCTGCTATTTTCAATTGAATATTGAACACCTGCTCATAGTATGTATCACATAAAGATAGCAAGCACGAAATGAGTATATACTCTTATAGGGTTTGAAGTGATAGGTAGGAATATTTGATAAGGCAAGAAGAGAGACTTTTTTTGAAGTAACTTCAAATAAGACGCTACAGTATTGAGATGTCAAAGTTATTAACTGGTGCCACATAGTGGAAGGTGGTGAAACTACACATTTACACAATGCCCTGAAGTACCTGGAACATCCAAGAAAGATTCCAAAATAGGAATTTTTTACAATCAGAAATATTCTTAAAGAAGGGCAGTATTTTAGTTCTGGTCATCGTTTACTTGCTGATAACATTAATAGTTTCAATGTCAGCCTGGGCTCAATATCTCAATGCCAGTCTGCTACAACCCTATTCAATTAATTCAATCCTGACCAAGACTCTAGCAGTACATGTATGTATGACTTCTTAAAACATGGATATTGCAATTCAGATGGAAGATCTTCTAAACTTGTGCATTGAAGAGCTGTGCAGGTAGCAGTTATACGGGTGATATGGGGCTTATTATCTCAAACATTATGTACCTTTTTAATCAGGTCTCGCATTGCCAACAATTTTCCACTTTCAGTACCAACAAAAAGTAACTCCTGCTCAACAGTCTCCACAGCAGAGTTCCTACAAGGAAAAAATATACATGTTTAATAGAACAGCATTATTTAGAGTGCAACAGCTGGAAATCTGAAAAACAGAAAATGCTGCAAGTGATGAGCTGTTGAACAAAACGATGAAACAGCCATTTACTTCTCAGTATATACGAGACCTTCTAAGCACTTGTGCTTGCTTGATATAATTTACAATCATTTCTGCTAAAGAAAAACATCCAGTAACAACCCAAACATTATTTTTGCTAATAAAAGCAGTCTAGAGATTACACAGTATATCTATTTCTAACACATCTGCAAATTGAAATGAGAATAAAAAGGCAGTCAAAATAAGGAAATACTGTATATTATACTGCATAATATCATTAAAAAGGAGTGAATTGCACAAAACACAAATATCTATCGGCAATGTCAAATTTTCAGTTGAACTTTTAATTAAATCAAGCCATAATTAAAATTGATTGCAACGCACACAAAATGCTGGAGCAACTCTGCAGGTCAGGCAGTATTTATGGAAGTAAACAGTCAACATTTCGGGCCGAGACCTCTCATCTGGCCTGGAAAGGAAGGGGGAGGTGTCAGAATAAAGGTGGGGGGGTGGGAGAGGAAGGATAGCTAGAAGGTGATAGGTGAAGCCAGGTGGGTAGGAGAGGTAAATGGCTGGAGAGGAAGGAATCTATTAGGAGAGGAGAGTGGACCATAGAGGAAGGGGAAAGAGAAGGAGCACCAGAGGAGATGATAGGCAGATGAGAAGAGGCACAGAGGCCAGAGTACAGAAGAAAAGAGGGAAGGGGGAGGGAATTTTTCTTACCAGGAGATATTGATATTCATGTCATCAGGTTGGAAGCTACTCAAAAGGAATACAAGGTATTGCTCTTCCACCCTGAGGGGGCCTCATCATAACACAAGAGGAAGCCATGGACTGACATATCAGAACAGGAAAGGGAATTAAAATGTTTGGCCACCAGAAAGGTCGGTTCTTGACAGTTAAAAGTGGAGATGCTCGATGAAGTGGTCCCCCAATTTACGGTGGGTCTCACCAATAGAGAGGAGATTGCGTTAGAGTACTGAATACAATAGACAACATCTGCAGAATGACAGGTGAAGTGTTGCCTCACCTGGGAGAACTATTTGGGCCCTGAATGGGGGTGAGTAAGGAGGTGAGTCAGCAGGCCGCTTGTAGGGATTAGCCAGGGAGGAGATTAGTGGGAAGTGACAAATGGACAAGGCAATCACAGGGGGAATAATCCCTGCAAAAAGCAGAGAGAAGGCTGGAGGTAATGATGTGTTGGTGGTAGGATCCCTTTGGAGATGATGGAGGCTGTGGAGAACATGCTGGATGTGGAGGCTCATGGCGTGGTAGGTAAGAAAAAGAAGAAATCTATCACCGTTAGCTGGCAGGAAGATGGACTGAGCTTAAAATTGAATGATTACAAGAAAATTATTGAATATTCTTTATATTATATATAGAGCTGTTTTCACCTTTATGCACATTTCAAAAGCTGAATAGTGGTTTATGTTTACCGTATACAACAAATGTAATCTCTCAAATATTACCAACAGGTAAACGGTAGTAGAGGATGTTGAGATGTATCCCAGGCTGCTATGGGAGGCAAGGGAGGAGAATGATGGGGGCTATAATGAGGATTTTAAAATCTTCACTGGCCAGAAGTGAAGTACTAATTTATTGGAGGACAGTAAACATGGTATAGTTATTGAAGAACAACAAAGATTAGCAAGGTTATTGATTGTATGTCAATGCCAGTCGTAGGAAATTTATTGAAAAAAAACTGAAGGGCAGGATTAATTGGAAATGCAGAGATTAATTTATAAATCAGCAAGCATAGTTTTGATAGGGAACTATCCTGTCTGATAAATTTAATTGATTTTTTTTGATGAACTAATAAAAAAATGTATTGATCAGCACAGTGCAGCAGATATTGATTTCTCGTTCATGGATTTCGGTAAGGTGTTCAATCTAGAAACAGCTTGGAAACAGTGTGATGGTGTAGGTTGGTTATTATGATGTCTTTGCACCACAGAGATCAGCAATGGGACCCATATAGTAACAACCTAATGCAGGAGGAATGATTAGTAAATTAGCAGATGAAAATTGGTACTGCCACTGATGGCAAGGACAGTCTAAAGCTACAAAGCTACTGATCACTTAGAAAGGTAGGTAGAGCAATGATAGATGGAACTGTTAAAAAAAAATCAAAGTAAACAGCAGATGCTAGGCCATTGAAATAAAAACAAAATTGCTGAAACAACACACAAAATGCTGGAGGAACTCAGCAGGTCAAGCGCCATCTGTGGAGGGAAATGAAGAGTCGATGTTTTGGGCTGAGACCACTCCTCAGGATTTGTGTCTCTCATGTTTCCTCAATGTCAGACAGAATTTGTTGATGTGGAGAAGCAATTAGTTTTTGGGTCTGGGATCATTGTGAGAACCGGGAAAGAGACAAATACAAATTACACACATAAAATTCAGGCGGAACTCAGCAGATCAGGCAGCATTTATGATCTGACCTGCAGAGATCCACCTTCATTTTGTGCGCGCAGCTCTGGATTTCCAGTATTTGCAGAATATTGTGTTCATCAAATACAGGTTAGTTTTTTCAGTAGGAGAGAGATGTGTAAACCAAAGGTAGTATCTCTCTGATAGGAATCCAGGAGTCATTTAGTAGCACATCAAGCTTCATTGTTGGTTTAATGTGCTGTAAATGATGAAGAGGTGGGAAACTCAGTGTCACTCCTGCAGAATGAACAGATGCTAAGCAGCAATCATCAAACCTGAGCTGCTGGTTATCACCTTCTTAAATTCACCACACTATTCCAACTCCAGTCTTTCTGTTCATAGTCTGCTGCAACAAGGCCTACCACCATTGAGCAAAATATCTTACCTTCCAAATGGGTACACAGTAACTCTCTAAACTCAAATCAGATTCTCAGTCTGTGCGGCCTCCAACCTGATGGCATGAACATTGATTTCCCCAACTTGCGGTAATTTTCCCTCTCCCCCTTCTCTTTTCTTCAATCCCCCCCTCTAGTCACCCTCTTCTCCACACCTGCCTGTCACCTCCCCCTGCTCCCTTGATTCCATGGTCCACTCTCCTCTCCTAACAGATTCCTTCTTTTCCAGCCCTTTATCACCCATCACCTCCCAGCTTCTTGCTTCATTCCCCCTCCCCCATCCACCTGGCTTCAAGCTTGTACTCCTTCACCCCCTCCCTTCCTTTCCCATCCTAATGAAGGGTCTCACCCGAAACATCAACTTTTTATTCATTTCCAGAGATGCTGCCTGACATCTCCAGTTCCTCCAGCAATTTGTGTGTGTTGTTCTGGATTTGCAGCATCTGCAGAATCTTGTGCTTAGATTGTCTAAATGTACTTTCATTCTTTCTATTATACTGCAGAAACAAGCAAGCTTAATGTGGTCACAAGAGATTTTGCAGGTGCTGGAAATCTCACAAAAAGATCCATCAGATCCCGATATCCCTTTGTTCTACACATCCCTCCACCAACTTCTCTCTAATTGAAGCTAACTTTTCCAGTTCTGAAGGAGAACCTTTTACCAGAAACTTTAACTGTTTCTCATTACATGGCTGCCAGCTGATCTGCTGGGTGGGATGGAATTTAATCTTGAATCAGAATCAGGTTTATTATCACCGGCATGTGACGTGAAATTTGTTAACTTAGCAGCAGCAGTTCAATGCAATACATAATCTAGCAGAGAGAGAAAAAAATAATAAATAAAAGCATAATAAATCTTTCTAAATGTAATGTACTTTGGGAGGACTAATAAAGGAAGGACATGCGTAATGAAAGGAAGGCTCTTTGGAAGTACTGTGGATTCTGGTTAATTGGGACACATTGGAACCAGTACACTTTGCCCCAATTAAGCGGCTGTCTCAATTAGCTGAAGTTTCATGGGAATAGCTAAAATGACAATCTATCATTTAACCGAGTAACAAATTATGTATTTAAATGAAACATATAACCAATTAGAACACTACCAATACTATTGGTGATTGACTGTCATATGACAGGAAACCCGCGCAGGAGAGTTTTAAAATGAAAAAACTGTTGGACTGCGGCGGTTCCACTCTCTCGACCTCAGAAGTCTGGGTCCAGAGGGACGACCAGACATCACATCTGGGATCTTCCCTGATTGCAGTGGATGATGACTTCTTTTGTGTCTCACCACCCGCTTCGCTCTCCATGTAGCGTGGCAGAACTGCCTTCCTGGCCATTGGATCTCACTGTAAATCTCATCCACCCAGTCCGCTGGAACTGACTTCGCATACGAGGACAGGCATGTCCTGTCTCACTGGGGTACGAGACCCGCCGGATACCCTCATCTGTTTTAGCCCACCTGTTGAAGTGGTGTACCCGAGTGTGGCCGCTGCAGCGTACAAACAGCTACTTGGAGCCACAGGTGAGAGCTGAATGTCCGGTCGGGACCAAAGGTAACGTTCCAGATGATTGTCAATGCGTTCAAATTCTTCATAGTTCAAAGTTGCTGAGGTAGTGAAGTCGTTTTATTTTCACTCCTGGCCGTTACTGGCATTTCCAAGTCTGAATGCTTGAAACTGCAGTGAGCAAAACAGTTCTGAATTGTCTCAATGCTTATTTTTCACCAACTATCAGTGACAAAAATCACTGTTTTTTATACACAAACACATGCAACTGATGCTAATCAAAAAGTGTTTGCTCTAAGGACCGCGTAGTATCTTTAACAGCCACGCGACTGATGCTAGTTAGAAAATGTTCAGTTTCTTCTCCCAATTAAGTGGTATATTGTCCCAAACAAATGAAGGGAATCACGACTATTTTCTCAATTAGTTTTTATTCCTTAAGAGTTGTTCCAAATGAGCAGCTGCCCCGATTAACTGATGGCCCAACTAACCAGAATCCACAGTACTAAGAAACAGAGGGACCTTAGTGCAGAAGTTCAAAAATTCTTGAAAGCTGTAGTACAGAGATGAGATAGTGAGGAAGACAAATGGGATACTTGCCTTCATAATCTAAGGCATATGAGACAGAGAGTTATGGCACAACTTTATAAAACATTGGTTAGACGACAGTTTGAGGACTATATACACTTCTGGTCACTGGAATACAGGAAGGACCTGATTGCATTGGAGGGGGTGCAGTGAAGATTCACTAGGATATTGCCTGGGATGCAGTGGCTCAGTTAAGAGCAGAGACCAGACAGATTTGTTTTTTAAAAACTTGAAGCAAAAAAAGCTGCTGAGATGGGGAACTAATGTAAGGCACAGATCGGTAAATAGTAGGAAATCTGTTCCCATAGCAGAAATATCTATAATTAGAGATAGGCTTGGGTCTGAGAGGTTAACAGGGGAATCTTTTTCCACTTAGGGAATGGCTGGAATCTGGAACACACTGCCTGAATGAGAGATGGTGCAGGTGCCCTCACAATATGAAAACATCTAAATGAGCACTCGAATTGCCATTGCATAGAAAGCTACAGAGCAAGCACTGGGATTAGTGAAAAGGTACTTGACGGTCTCCATGGGCATACCAGTATGACTAAAACCAGGTTAGTAATTAGTGTACTAGACAACATTCCAATGGTAATCCTTTCCTTACCTTATACCGATTGACACTGAAACCACGTTGTCCAAGTTCAGCTTGCACCACTGCTCCACATCCATCGCAAATGTGGCACTGAACATAGCTCGCCGCACATTATGAGAAGTACAGGCCAGGAAGATAGTGGCCAACTGATCTCGAAATCCAGATTTGCCATCCTCAAACAATTTATCCGATTCATCAACAACCAACCACTCCACCCTGAAATTCATCGATAGGAGCATTTCAGAAATCAGAACCATTTTACCTTACATTTTACTGAGCTATTTAAATGTTAGCCAACATAAACATACACTATACATTATTTAAAGCCAATTGAGCCAAAAATTGAGTACCATCTTCAATCCCAGCAACCCCTGCATTACAGAAAGGTGGGGGTTTATTTTCTTAGAAAGGTGTCTGTATTATGATTTTCCATAACGTGAAGCTGTGTCATACGCACATGCATCAAGAAATGAGTTGAAAAGATAAATGTTGTGTTTACTTAATCTACATATAAATTCTGTAAGAGCACATTTTATTCTGTATCTCTTTCAAAGTTTTTTGGGTAGCGATTTGCAAATTCCGTAACAATAAATTTTTGTTACCCAACTGGCTGTAACACAAGGTTGCCTGTACCTTGTAAAGAGCATTGTTTTTCAAGACAATGGAAATAATTGTTATACAAGCAAATCTGAAGACAAGCAGGGCTAAAGACCTAAAGTGAAGTTCTCTAGTGTAATATTCATCATTCTATTTTCTGCTAGTGTACAGTAAACCAGCATTTAATAAAAATGAATGAACTGCTGATCAATGTTTATTTTTTTAAATTTATTGAGATACAGCACAGAATAGACCCTTCTAGCTGCGTCACTCAGCAATCCCCAATTTAACCCCGGCCTAATCACAGGACAATTTACAATGACCTATTAACCTACCAACCGGTACGTCTTTGGACTGTGGAGGAAATCCACGCGGTCACGGGGAGAACATACAAACTCCTTATAGACAACAGAGGGAATTGAACCTGGGTCACCTGCACTGTAAAGTGTGCTAACCACTATGCTACCATGCCACTTATGAGGCAACTAAATCACTACCTACTGAGCAACAGATTACATTCTAATCAATACACTTACATTTATTAAGTGAACCTATACTTCCAACAACTTTGCAAGAAAATTGTTCTGAAGAAATACTTGCCAGCAATGGACCACTTCAAAATCCCAAAAAAGATGTTAGGAGTCATTCACTCCGTCATAATGCATTCATAATTTGTTAAATGCTTATGGAACATAAAATTCAAAGTTTGTTTAAAGTATTCCTCCGAATATCGAGAAAGCTGCTAATAGATTTTCATCTTAAGATGGTACATAAAATACACAACTGATTTAATTTGTGGAAACAAACAAGTCGTAATACCAAGTTATGTCAATGGAGATATTTAGAAACGGTCCAGTGATCTAACTCTTAGCCCTTAATTTAACATTTACTTGACCTTTCAGCCATCTCCCCTTCTTTTACAGAGAATGGCTGACTGGATAGCTTCAAAAGTAATACGTACCAATTCATGCCTCTCGTGATAGTCCGGTCTGAAAGTATAGGTAGAATCGTTGACTGTGGGCATCTCAGGTAAGTCCATTGGCTCTTACTCTGACTACTAATACAGCACTTCTTAAGCAAGCATCACACACTAGCAATTAAAGGTGGTTGTATTTAACTGATTGCTTACTTCCAAGCCAAGAAGCTGACTGTCAAACACCCACTGCAACTGCAAATGATGTCAACCATCTGAGCAGACTAACAATTAAATCTGGTCTGATTTAGCTACAAATGGGTTTCATAGCCAAAGAAAATGAGGAAATTCAATAACTTCTGCATTTGATTTAGTAGCCCACCTTAAAACATAAACAAAATACAGAGGGTTTGGCAGAGTAGACTCAATGGACTGAATGGGCTAATTTTGCTCCTACATCTGATAGATTAGCTTTAGTAACCCAACAACAAGCATCTAAGGCATATGCTCAATCACACTGGCCAAGACATAGAGTACAGGAGCCAAGATATAACACTACAACGGTACAAATCATCAGTTAATTCACACTTGCAGTATCAAGTGCAGTTCTAATCACCACACTGCAGAAAGAATGCAGTGACAGGCACATTGCCTCTGTTACAAGGACAGATTGAATATGCTGTGCCTGTTTTCCCTGGAGTGAGGGAATCCAAGAGGTGACCTTATAGAAAGTTATAATGAGGGGCATAAGTAAAGCAGACACTATAGCCATTTCCTCAGGCTAGGGGAATTTAAAACTAGAGGACATCAGCTTACAGTAAGGGGGGAGATTTAAAAGGTATCTTAAAGAGTGGAACAAGCTGCTGGAATAAGTGGTAGAGGCAAGTATTACTACTTTTACTATTCAGTACATTGAGACAGGAACATGCATTTGAAGGGATGTGGGCCAAAGGTATACAAATGTACTATAGACAGGCATTTGGACAGTATGGATAGATGGGGTCAAAGGGCCTTTTCTGTGTTGTACCTAATCCTGATGCACAAACTAAAGATTCCAAATAAACTTGTGGAAAAAAAGAACAACAAACCTGCTGAGATCCAGTGCTGGGGGCTCTTGTTTTAACAGGTAAATCAGTCTGTTTGGAGTTGTCACCAAAATATCTGAAGACAAAGAAAAGCATTTCAATAAACATGGTTGCTAAAATCAGAAAAAAATGAACCAGTGTACATATTATTGGTATTTAGAAACAGTGCCTCTTTACAAGAACACTTGCCCATGAAACTTCCCTCTGTTTCTATTCACTACTATTCTTACCCCATTACGAAAAATGAAATATTTTAAATGCAGACCGTTCCAGAGATACAAATTCCACTCAACAAAATCCTTTTAATAACCAATAAAACTCTTAGCATACTTCATCATCCTTCAAGGGTAATAGTACCAACTAGAATCCAATCATAAGACCAGAAGACATGGGAGCAAATTAGACAATTCGGCCCATCGAGTCTACTCTGCCATTCCATCATAGCTGAATTATCAATCCTGATGTTAGACCCATCTTCTTCCCCACCAAATTTAATCTTTTAAGTTAGAGATATGTAACATTACTCACCAAATTTATTTGACGTCTTGGGACCAAACTTTTTGGCAGCTTCAGCTGCTTTGTTGATCATGTGAATTCTAAAACCAATACCTTCAGAGAGTTTTACTAGCTCCCGATGAGTCTGGAAAAAGTCAAAACAACAGTCACAATATTGGAAAGTGTTGAATTCTTCTTGTCCAGAGTACATGAGGACCAGCTTCTTCCTCACGAATGTACAGATTAAAGTTTGGATGACTAAGTAATGTACATAGGACAACTCAATTTATATAACACTTTCAAATGACATAAAATGTCCAAGGAAATTTCACAGGAACACATCAGATAAAACCAACACAAGTCAAATCAATAGATATTAGTACAAGAGACCAAAAGTATAGACAGAGATTTCCCTTAAGAATCAGCCTTAGGACTAAAAGGCTGATAGGCATGAAGGTTAATGGACAGTATTGCAGAGATCAGGGCCAGGTGACCAACAATGAGAGGAATAGATATAGGATCGCATCATAAGCTACAAAGTTTAAGAACACAATTTTAGGGTTGGAGGTTGTTCAGAGGCAGAGAGAGATAAAACAAAAGAGATTTCAAATTTGAGGAAACACCTTAAAGAAAAAGAAAACTCAAATTATTTGCATGGTTCTGGTTGCTGGAAGCGCAGAAACAATGCAGCCAGTTCCTGAACTTTAATGCAACGCACTTCAAGAAACATTGGCGGCAATGCTGAGAAATTCAATATTACTGTCTCAGAATTTAATCTGCCCTGCCACAGTCGGGTCCAACTTGCTTCATTCACAAGATCAAAGAGCGCATTCTGATGCCTGCCTTGGCTTGAGAGTAATAATGCCAGCATTTTGTCAACTGTCTCTCACTGTGTGTCTCAAATAACTAAATGCTGCATTGAAGAATCATGATTGCTCTCTAGTACCAACACTTACCTGACTGGCAAGTTCTCGAGTAGGAGATAAGATCAATGCCCTGAAGCCTTTGTTCATTGGCTGTTTTAGACACGTCAAGAGTGGAATGCAAAAAGCCAAGGTCTTTCCTGATCCAGTTGGGGCACAGGCCAGGATTTCACGATTCTATGAAAGATACATAAACAGTTTCAGGATAACATCAAGAATGTCGATTAGGTCTTGTTGTGGATCTTGATTGTTGGGGAAGGGGTGCAGGTAATATTGTGTGGTGGGGGATCATGGCTTTGTTGATGTTTAGTGCTGTAGATATGAAGTTGGGTCACATGCATGATTTTATTGAATGTTGAAAGGTGCTTGAAAGCATAAACATTTACATTCCTCTACATTGTGCTCTTACAACCTTTTTTCTACCAACCTCAGATACGTTAATAAGGGCACAAATACAAATAGAAAGGACCCAAAGAAATCAGTGCAGCTTGGGATCACTCAGACTAAAGCAAAGTGCCAAGAATTTATTGCTGTGGAATAAAGTTTAATGATAACTTCAATCAAATGAAGTTGCCTGATTTAACAGCAGCCCTACAATACCCTGACCATGAACATCAAGTGTGAAATTGTGATATAATATGATGTCATTGTAATAACAAAGTTCCTATTCTCAACTTTGTTTAATGTGAACTTGCAGCACAACTCTCAGACCTGCTGGCTGGTATAGGAATCCTCCATTCTCTTACTCATCAGCATTATGTGAATGTGCTACCACTCTACCAAGCCAAGAATAGATATATTCAGAAAGATCTGTGCAACAAGGTGGAGGAACTCAGCAGGTCGGGCAGCATCCGTGGAAACGAGCAGTCAACTTTTCGGGCTGAGACTCTTCGTCAGGGCTGAAGAGGGAAGGGGCAGGGGCCCTATAAAGAAGGTGCGGGAAGGGTGGGAAGGAGGCGAATGACAGTGTGTTCACCTTTCCTGCCTATCCCCTCCCTGCTTCCCTTTCCTCACCCCTTGATCTTTCCTCTGATTGGTTTTGAACCTGACACCCACCAGCCTTCTCCTTCCCACCCTCCTGCCACCTTCCGATAGGGCCTCTGCCCCCTCCCTCTTCAGTCCTGACAAAGGATCTTGGTCCGAAACTTTGACTGCTCGTTTCCACGGATGCTGCCCGGCCTGCTGAGTTCCTCCAGCTTATTGTACATGTTGCTTTGACCACAACATCTGCAGTGTACTTTGTGTTTAAGAAAGATCTGGCTTGCAGTCAGATAATCCGCTGGACATGTTCAAGACAGAAATCAGTAGATATTTCATTACCAACATTACGTGTCGTGTCATATGACTTGGGTGATCACGGTCTTTCATCTATATCCATGAACATGATTGTTCTTGGCAAGTTTTGCTAAAGTGGTTTGCCATTGCCTTCTTCTGGGCAGTGGGTTTTACAAGATGGGTGACCCCAGCCGTTATCGATACTCTTCAGAGATCGTCTGCCTGTCGTCAGTGGTCCAAGAACCAGGACTTGTGATGTGCACCAGCTGCTTGTGTGACCACCCACCAGCAGCTCCCATAGCTTCACGAGACACGATGGGGGTGGGGGGGGGAAGGGGGGACCTAAGCAGGTGCTACACCTTGTCCTAGGGTGACCCACGGGCTAGCAGAGTGAAGGAATGCCTTACACCTCCTTTGGTAGAGACGCATCTCCACCCCACACTCAGCAGATATTTAGATATCAGAATAACCGAGGGTCAGTTCAGGAAAATAGTGCTAAGATCTGTCAAAATCTTATTGAACAACTGAACAATCATAAAGGATCTAAAGACTTACTCTGATTTCTATTTCTTTTCTTGCCTGGTCTGCACCAAGACTCCTGTTTTGCATATGAACCAACAAAACACTTACATGTAGCATGATGGGTATGGCTTGCATCTGTATCGGAGTAGGAAGTTGGAACCCAGCTTCCTGCATATGTTGAATAATCTTCGGGTGGACCTTGTATTCTTGACGGAGTTGCTCAAAGGTAGCAACTGGTTCAGGGATATCAGTCCCATCCACGTAGATCCGATGCTTCCGCCGGAACTTGTTTATCTTGAAAACAAATAAAGGCAAGCTTTACTGTAGGATTTTTCAATTATCCTTCCTGCCACAAACAAATAGGCACATCCCTAGAAATGGACAAAGGACAAACCTTTTCTCGTCGCTGGTGTTCCAGTTGCTCAGCACTAAGTTCTGTGCCAGGACTTCTTTTGATCTTGCATTCAAGCGAGGATGTTAGACCTTCATCATCCTTTACATTGGGAAAATCGTCTTATATTTGAGTGAGGGTGATGTGAGGAGGAAAGAGAAACAGAACAGGAAACTTTAGTGCCAACATTAGCAATGTTCAGAACTCCACAGGATTTTAAAAAAGAAATTAAGGAAAACCCAAGAAAACCACTCAACTCTACTCGGAATCAGATTTACCGTCACTGACATATGTCCTGAAATTCTTATTTTACAGCCACAGTACAGTGCAATACCTAAAAATACTATAAATTACAATAAGAAACAAAAAATAAGTAGTGGAAAAATATTGAGGTAGTATTCATGGATGGGTCAGTTCATTGTCATTCAGAAATCTGATGGTGGAGGGAAGAAGCTGTTCCTAAAACACTTGAGTGTGTGTGCCCTCAGGCTCCTGTACCTCCTCTCTGATGGCAGCAATAAGAAGAGAGCATGTCCTCAGTGACGGGGACCCTTAATGACAGATGCTGTCTTGTTCAGACATTGCCTTTTGAAGATGTTCTCTTCACTAAAGTAATGAAATGCCATTGAATCTTGATTATTTTTAGTATTCCTTTCTGTTTTGTCTTCCCCTTGAGTGAGCAGCTCAGTGGACAATAAACTGCAATATTAACTGTCAACACTACTTTTGATATAGCAGCCAAGAAACACAGGAGGTTTCTTTAGTAAGATAATTCAATCAGCTGCTGTTCTAATTCTCTGCACTCCACAATAATTAAATCTGTTCCTGTCAACAGTACAATTAAGTACAGAAGGTAGCAAACTGGGGAATCATATAGTCTGACACAGTGGGAGAAGTGCTATGTTGATTTTTAGAATACTTGCCAAATGTGGTTCAGCACATTCAACCATCAAAGTGCGCCTAGGTTCTGAGACACACCTTTAATGTCAGGCTTCATTGAATTTCAGATATCAGGATCATCATTGGCTTCAGAGCGAAAGGAGGCACAGTGATGCAGCAGGTCACACTGCTACTCAACAGCTCTGCCAACTGCTTCAATTCTGACCTCCAGTGTTGGCCCTGTGGAGACTGCACACTCTCCCATGATCACAGTTTGGTCTAGCTTCATCCCACATTCCAAAGACATGCTGGTTGGTTACTGCAAATCATGCCCCGGTCTCCAAAGGCCATGGGTATCACAGAGAAATAAGCAAGGGAATTGGATTGATTAACTGCTCTGATGCAATTGCATAGATTTGAGCAACCTTCATTTAAGCCGTAAGGATTTATAAGAACATTTTCCCCAAACTATCCCGGCTTCTGTATGAGAAATTACATTGGACGAGGCTTAACAGTAGATTGCTTATTCACAAAGGCAAGTCTAGTGAAATCATAAAGAAAAAATTAAACAGCATAACCCCGAAAAACACTTAAAACTGATTATTTTCTAAAAATGTTAAATGCATAAGATGTTAAATCAAAATGTTCATAATGATGAACTATTCTAAGCATCTAAGCACTGCACAGTAAATCTTTTAAAACAATGAAACGCTGCTAACAATGGTAGAATGGGTAAAAGCACCGTCACACAGAACAGGAGTTTAGAAGAGTGATACATCTCATTGAAACATACAAGGTTCTGACAAGTCTCAACAGGCTGGATGCAAGGAGGGTGCATGGAACTAGGGGGCCACTGAATATATTCTGAAAGCTATTTGGGAGTAGGACAAGTAGACAGTTCTTCAAATTCCTCCTGCTACAGAAGGCTCTAGAACATAGAACAGCACACCCTAGGAACAGGTCTTTCAGCTCACAATCTTGTGCCAAGCCAGCTAAAAAACAAATGAAAAACTCCCAAACACTAATCCCTCCTATCTACACAATGTCCACATCCCTCCAACTACCTACATCCATGTGCCAATTTTGCTGAACACACTTAAGGACTTCTAGACACAAAAGCCTCTGCGAAGGCTGAGGAAAGTCCATCTCCCACCTCCCCCCACCCTCATCACATTCTACAGGGGTTGTATTGAGAGCATCCTGAGCAGCTGCATCACTGCCTGCTTCGGAAATTGCACCATCTCGGATCGCAAGACCCTGCAGCGGATAGTGAGGTTAGCTGAGATCATTGGGGTCTCTCTTCCCACCATTACAGACATTTACACTACACGCTGCATCTGCAAAGCAAACAGCATTATGAAGGACCCCACGCACCCCTCATACAAACTCTTTTCCCTCCTGCCTTCTGGGAAGAGGCACCGAAACATTCAGGCTCTCACGACCAGAGTATGTAACAGCTTCTTCCCCCAAGCTATCAGACTCCTCAATACCCAGAGCCTAGACTGACACCAACTTACTGCTCTCTACTGAGCCTATTGTCTTATTTATTATAATGCCTGCACTGTTTTGTGCACTTTATGCAGTCCTGGGTAGGTCTGTAGTCTAGTGTAGTTTTTTTCTGTGTTGTTTTTACGTAGTTCAGTGTAATTTTTGTACTGTTTCATGTAGCACCATGGTCCTGAAAAATGTTGTCTTGTTTTTGCTGTGTACTGTATGGTCGAAATGACAATAAAAAGTGGCTTGACTTGAAAAGGCATTGAGGAGTATCTGGTGACGACTAGAATATAGAATTGAGTTAACGGAGCAGGCAAGATCATAATCGAACAGCACAAAAGGCTTAGTGGGCTGAAGGGTCTTCTGCTCCCCAATTTTTCAAGCTGAACCAGGATAGTCTATAAACAATCTGTGCTGTACTGTAAACTGATCACAACCATAGTAAAGATACTTTACATCTGGAATCTGTCTTTCCAGTCAGGGAGGGTTAAAACAGTCAGCCAAATAACTAACCAAGCTCTATCTAGAGCCAACTGATTAAAAAAAACATTTCTTAAACAAGTAGTGCACAATTGCTTTGTAATTTCATGTCTTAAACCCAACGTCAAATTATTTGTTGACAATATCATGGTTCAAGCAGAGTATGGTCATTAGAGCAAACCACCAAACACCAGTATTTTTGTCAAGAGGGAGCAAACAGCAAGGAATTTTGGGCAAGGACCTGACACGTACCTGTGCAAATGATTATACATCTGCCATCCTGAAATACACTCATTAAAACCCCCAAAAAGATCACTATGTGCCTCTTTGTGAAAGAGTGAAAATTATTCATTATGAAAATAAATATACCCCATAGATTTTGAAGTTGGTAATACTACAGACAAATTACTCTCCAACAGGAGACACAGCATACCTTTGGCATCCTTCTTGCTCTTTTTGCTCTTTTCTGATTCATTAATTGCAAGTTTTCTTTTTCCTGTGGATGTAAAGATGCAGAGATCTTCACACTCTCCATCAGAACAGTCTCTCTGCCCCTTGCTCTTCGAAATATTCTCCACTAGCTTTCTATTTGCAGTATGCTGATTCTTAAAAAAGTCAAGGTCTGCCGAGGTTTCACTTAAGATAGCATTGCTTGATTTCGTGATCTGAAAACATGAACAATGGACAGGATTTATATCAATATATGTTAAGAACTTTTGGTTAACTACTTCTTCCTTCTAACCTGCTGATCATTACTGCGAGTTTCAGCTTACGCTTCAGGCTTCCAGACTGCAAAATTTAAGGGCATAGACTTCAATTACAGATTGGCTAAACTTGGATTGGTTTCCCTGAAGAAAACATAAAACGGCATTTAATGTGATGAAACTGAGTAAACAACTGCTTCCCAGAGGTGAAAGGGTCAAGAAGCCTTGGAAGTTTATTTAAAGCGTCCAGCTAAAGAACCTGAGCTGGCCTGAAGGAAAGAAGTTTTGCTTGATAGACGGACATGACATTTCACTACCGGAGAGGAGGGTGTGGAATTACATTCAATCACCATGTTAAAAAGGAGAAATACTGTAAAACCAAACAGATAAATTAATAGGAGTGTAGATTATTCTTGTAAAGCTGGCGTGGGCTCAATAGTCTCAAAGGACTGTTGTATGTAACGTGTAAACCTACATTTGGATGTCCAGACTGTTAATCCAAACGATATCCTGAGATGCAAAGTGGAGAAATGGCAGGAGATTGGGCTGAGCAGACTCGATGGGCCAAATGGCTTAAATCTGCTCTGAGATTTTATGGTCTTAAATAAATTCTCTCCTGCAGATCTTAATGGGAATGATGGAAACAATATGCAATACTTGTGCAGATATTCTTAAGGATTGTCCACTATCTTTGTGGGTTATTGAATCAAAAGATTTAGCCACAAAAACATAACAATTAGAAGAAGTCTATTCAAGCCCACTTCATCATGCATGGAGATCATGGATAATCCCTATCCTATCGCTATATTCTGCCATAAACACAAGAGATTCTGCAGATGCTGGAACTCCAGAGCAACACACACAAAATGCTAGAGGAACTCAGCAGGTCAGGCAGCATCTATGGGATTGAATGTTTTGGGCTGAGATACTTCATCAGGGCTGGAAAGGAAGGGGAAGAAACTAGAATAAAGTTAGAAGCTAGAACATTCTGGCTTCTACCCACTTCCTTTCCAGTCCTGATGAAGGGTCTAAACCTGAAACATCGACGGTTTGTTTGTTTTCATAGATGTTGCCTGACCTGCTGAGTTCCTCCAGCCTCTGTTTCCCATCTCCTGATGCTGTCTACAAGTTGTACATTTTCTTCATGACTGCGTTGGTTTCTTCTGGGTGCTCCAGCTTCCTCCCACGTTCCAAAGACATACAGGTTAGAACTGGTTAAGTTGTAGTCATGCTACATTGGTGAAACTCGTAGTCTGCCCAGCACAATTCTCAGAATCTGTTGGCTGCTGATGCAAACAACACATTTCACTGTGTTTTGATGTGCATGTGACGAATAAGGTTAATTTTATATCTCATCTCTGAATATTGAATTCCGAACCTCTTATTATACTAAAATCAATGATTGAGCTTCTCCAGCCCTTTCAAGCTGAGACGTCCAAAGATTCTTGGAACATAAAACAGGTCCTTTGGACCATGATGCTAAATAAAACAAATCCTACCTGCCTCAATGACCAATATCATTTCATTTTTCTTCCTGTTTGTGTGTTTGTCCAAAAGCCTTTTAAATGTCAGCATTATGTCTACTTTCATCAGGACCTCTGGTAGCTTATTCCAGAAAGCAAGCACTGTTTTAAAAAGTCTCCCTTAAACTTCCCTCCTTTTAGAGTAAAGCTATTATTTGCTTGCATTTAACATTTTTATCCTGGGAAAGAAGACACCTCCCCATCTATGCCTCTCAATTTTATTTTGTATACTTTAATCATGTCTCCCCTCAGCCACTGATTCTTCTTACAGCTAACACTCTCAGATCCCAGTGAAACTCCTGTATACTCTCTCCAAAGCCTGCACATCCTGGAATGGGATGAACAGAAATGAACACAATGCTCTATGTATAAAATTATAAGAGCTTTATGTAGCTACAATATAATTTCTTGACTCTTGTACTCAATGCCCCAACTCTGGGTGAAGAAATGTCTCACTTCAGTCATAACAGGCAACTCTTTATTCTGAGACTGTGACCCCGGGCTCCAGTCCACTTATCCAGAGGAAACATCCTCACACCATCCTGCCTGTCAAACCCTTCAAGGATTTTGTGATATTTAATGTGCATAGCTTCAAGGTATTTCCCGTTTAACACTGAGACAAGGAACGTCTTGCCCTGTCACACGTCTTTGGAAGCCAACACTGAACATACTCAAGACTGCAGTGGATAGTTTGGTTTCCTGGGTAGGGAAAGGGCCAGGGCAAAGAGGCACAGCATAATTCCAGCAATCCGAATTCAATACTGCTTCTTCCTGGCGTGTGCCCGTTCTCCTTCAGACCACATGAGCTCCCCATCAAGGGATTCTCCCATATCCCAACGGTGTGCAGATGGGTTAATCGGCGACTTGTAAATTACCCCTGGTGCAGGTGGGAGAGCTACAAGGGAGTGGGACTGAGCGTATTGCCCAGTTGGCATGAGCCGGACAATTCCCTGCCGTCAATCTGCCGAGCTGGTGGGGAATGGGGAACAGAGAGGAGCAGGGCAGCCGGGATTCGATGAGCCTCTGATCTCTGGTGTCGGGGCGCAGTGGGGGAACGTGCCGACCCCCAGTAGGTGGACTCGGGCCTTGGCTAACACCCTCCCGCCGCCCGCCCCTCAAACCCCCCGCACAGAGTGGGCGAAGGCACCAACCGACCGAAACCCCGCTGCTCACCCTCAGCCTCTCGGCGTCGCGGCCGAACCGCTTCCAGTCAAACGTGGCGCCGGCGCCCAGCGCTCGAAACAGGTCTAACGCCTCCATCGCCATGCACACTGCGCAGTCCGGAACGTCGATCGCCGATCTCAGCGATGGATCTGTGATCGACAACCGTCCCCACAAGCCTGGAATTAAAGGAACAGTGCATCGGCATGTTCGTTTTGGTTTTATGCAGAATGAACACCGGTGATAAATATAAAATCCACATTCTGTTTGTACTAATGATTTTAAAAATCTCCTTAAATAGGGGAAGGAATGGGATGAGTTTTATTTGAGCAGTCTGAAGTCAAAGTCGAGTTTATTGTATGCACAAGTACGTGTATGCGGAGGTGCTAAAGAAAACTTACTTGAAAGTAGTATTACCGGTACATAGAATCAGAGGAGCAGCGTTCACAAGAAAACATAAACTAAACATAAATTGTACATAATCAGAACAAAACAAAACAGAATTCATCGTAGTACAAAGTGATCAAAGTGACCTTAGTGTTGCTATGCTGTGGTGATTAAGGTGAGCCGGTTAGTTCAAGAACCGAAAGGTTAAGGGGAAGTAGCCGTTCTTGAATGTTTCGTTAGAACAATTCTCTACATAATCTACATCCCTGCTGGATATTGTTCAAAAAAGTCCAAAGAATAATAATTTACACTTGAAAACCAATATTCCACAATGTTTCAAACTCAAAATAGTTTAAGATGCCCTCACCCATCTGAATGTGCAATAGACAGTATAGTTTTGACGTGATGTTTCACTTTAGAGGACATTACAATAAGTCCTGTTCTAAGAAGTCTTTGCAAACACTCATTATTTTGGTCCAAAATAATGTACACGTGTTGAAATTGGTTACTTTTAACCTAGTTCTCTAAATAGAAATGCAGAAACTTGTATTCCTGGCTGACATGTCACTTCCTCATGAATCAGACAACAAGCAAGATCGATATGGTTTCTTAAATTTTGAAATGCATGCAATCAGTCATTTGATTTCCAAAGCAACACACACAAAATGCTGGAGGAACTCAGCAACCCAGGCAGCATCTATGGAAGAGTAAACAGTCAACGTTTCAGGCCTATACAATCCAGACCAACACATCTGTTTGCTTATAACTGAATGATTAAACTTAATGAATTTAATACTTCATCTTAGTAGTGAACATTACCTGATAAATGGAACTTCACAGCAATTGAGAAGAACATAATTTACTCCACATACCCATTTACTATTGGAATATTTTGAAGATATGGTGATGTACTTGTAGATATCGGATGCATTCCCTATGTATTTACAGTAGGGCATTGCAACAATGACTTTGCAGCAGAATCTCTGTACCTATGCAACTTCATTTCAGATGAAAAGTGTTACCAAATACATGACAACCAATACTTGCACATATTTTTCACTTCTCGGGGGTAATGATGAAACTGAACATTGAAGCCTTATAAGCGGGGTAATTTCCCTCAGCACAAACAACAAACACATTTATAGACTGGAGTACAATATATTTACTGCAGCAGCAACAAAACATCACAGACTTACTTAATGCTGATTTGAAGGTGCAACGGGGAACACTGGCAAGTCCTCATAACTCTGGAATGTTGAGACACAAGAGGGCAGTATAAATCTGCAGTGGCATCCCCAAATTCTCCAGTGGGCAATTACAGATCAAGGTATCCAAGCTCTGCCCATTTAGCCATGTCATATTCCAAGTGTGCTGGTGTTGAAATGCAATCAAAAACTCAACTAACCTTGTAAATTAATTCAAAAGCCATTTTGAAAGATAGTATGAACACTGTACTGTTCATAATACTTACAAAGACCTTGTTATCTGGCAATTCTTTCATGAAGGTAAACTTTGTTTTAGCAAGCAAAAATATTCTTTTATTTATTCAATGAGTAAAACCCTCATTTACTCTCCATCTCTATTTTCCCTTACAATAAATGGTATTGAAACCATTTCAGAGGACGGAGACAACAGAGATGGCTGAATTCACATATAACCCAGAACAAGTGAAGAAGACAGATTTCCTTCCCTTAAAGAGCATCAATGAACCAGGTAGTTCTAATACTCACCACTGCAGAGAGGGGTTTTTAAATCCATAATTTATTTCACTTTAACAGAATTTAAATTCCCCAAGTGCCTTTATGAGACTTGGACTTGTATCTCTGGACCATCAGCGAAGAGGCTCCAATGTGCAGGATCAAGGGTGGCTGCAGAGGGCAGAGGACTGAGCCAGCTCAAAAACTGTCCCACCCCTTCCCACCCACAAGGACGTTTTCAGGAGACAGTGTTCCAAGAAGTAAACACAAAGTACACTGCAGATGCTGTGGTCAAATCAAGACGTGCAAAAAGGCTGGATGAACTCAGCAGGTCGAGCAGCATCTGTCGAAGAAGGGTATCCATCACTAAGGACCCTCATCCCCTGGGACTTGGCCTCTTCTGATTACTACCATCACGGAAGAGATACAGGAGCATGAAGACCCACAAAGTCTCCATCCCTCTGCCATCAGATTTCTGAACGGTTCATGAACCCATGAACACCACCTCATTATCCCTCTTTCACACTACTTATTTATTTGCTTATTAATTTATCCATTCATTGTAACAAATAATAATTTTTATGTCTTGCACCGCACTGCTGCTGCAAAACAAGAAGTTTCACAACATATATCTGCGATAGTGCACGTGATTCTGACAATCACTATTGAGCTATTGTTGCATAGCTCAGCCGGATTTGCTGGACTTGTAGAGACTCATTAAAGGCATCAACTTTTTACAAGCGGACTGTGTCAGCTTGAATTTCGCCGTATCTTCCAGCAAAGTAAGTTAATTCAGAAATTAGCGTTATGAAGGAGATTTACTCAAGGATAAAACGTTAGTGGATCTCCATATATTATACATATGTTAGGGAGCAGAATAAAATAAACTATACATGTTCTTTCTAGGCTAAATAGATATTCCCAACAATGTATCTGTACTTGTGGTTTCATCTACATCCAGTTACATGGGGTCAAAGTCCCCCTGATCCCTATGAATTCCGAGCCCAAGACCATCCAAATTGGAGAAGGGAGTCCCAGTCATTGTGTATGTTTAAGGCAGAGATTGTTAGATTCTTGATGTCAGGGATACAGGGAGAAGACAGGAAATTGGGGCTGAAAGGAAAATGGTGAATTGGGGGAGCAGACGCGATAGGCCAAATGGCCTAAATCTGCTCCTATATCTTATGGTCTTACAGTCTTATAACATTGTGACCTTTATATCCATATAAGTGGGTGCCCACTGTTAATGGTGGCGGGAGTAAACTACTCACATATTCCTATCACCCATCTCCCGCTCCCGAGACATCTGCAATTCCCAGATTGGCCTAGTTCGTCCGCTGAAAGCACACAAAACCTGATCGGGAGCAGGTCATCTCTCACCTTGATGGAGTGCCTAAAATGAAGAATTTGCTGCTACTCTGTTTAGTTTTATAATGTTTAAATAGGCGAGTGGATCAACAAACATTCGGACCTGTTTTCCCAGCAGCTGAAATCTGAGTTAGCAACTTTCTCTGCACAGTAACAAACATGGGAGAACCTCAGTGGGTCAAGCAGCATCTGTGGAGGCAAAGGGACGTTCGGTGTTCCAGATCATGACCCTGCACCAGCTTCTGATAATTTGCCTTGACATTATTTTCAAATAATAGCTCTGATTGGCTCACAATCAGGGCCAATCAATTTTGATCTAGAATGCTCCTGTGAAGCACATGATACAGTTTAGTCAACTTGGCGACACTATAAAAATGGAAGCCATCTGTTAGTCCATTGCTTTAAAAGTACTACCCAAAGGCAAATTATATTTGGTGCCTGCAGATTAGTCCCCAAATAACTCAGATTGGATTGTTTTATTTGGAGTGTTGGAAAATGGGGGACAACCTCATAGACATATACACAGACACATATTGGCATAGACAGGGTAGTCAGAGTCTTTCTCTCAGGGTGGGAAAGTCAAATACCAGAGGGTGGAGTTTTGAAGTGAGAGGTGGAAAGTTTAAAGGAATTTTGGGGGCACAAAGAGCAGTAGGTACCTGGAATGCTTTGCCAGGGGAAGTGATGGAAGCTGACAGAGAAGCAACCTTTAAAAGGCATTTAGATAGACACGTGAACCAGCTGGGAATTGACGGATATAGACCATGTGCAGACACAGGACACGGCACAGATATTGAGCCCTGAAGAAACTATTTCTCTACTGCACTGTTCCATGTTCCATTGTAGAAGTTCATCCAAGGGCACATAGTATCTAAAAAATATAAAAATGTAGTACTGTGCGAAAGTCTTGGGCACATATGTATAGTAAGCACGTCCAAGACTTTTGCACAGTACTGTGGCGACCCACTTCCTAGCGCACTCGAACCGGCTCACAAATAGCCAGCGCACCGGCACAAAGGCCAGTCCCAAAAGGGCTCCAGGTCTGCTTCACCAACAAGGGGAAAAGCCTGCGGGGGATTGTGAGTACGTGCCCCTACAGCATCCGCGCCCGGGGAGGGCAGGATCAGGGAGGCTTTAAAGCAAGGCTGTGAAGTTTGAATAAAATCTTCTTTAACTGCAGTTTACCGACTCCGTGTCATTATTTTAGTGCTGCGTGTAGCACACCGCTACAGTACTGTATTTGTCAACATGGAGCGGTCAGCAACTTAGTCAATCTGGCAGGAGCAAAGGATGTTGGGAATGGCAAGGGTGGAGCACTGTGGGAGGGGTGTGGGACAGCTGGCAGAGAAGGAGTGCCAGGAGCAGGGGGTGGCACAGATGCAAACACACCCACCCCAAAGACACCAGGCAAGGTCATTTGATTCCAAACAATTGGTTTATTGATCATTACAGAATGTCTCTCTGGTGCTTTCTGCTCCCTTCCCCATTTCGCAAGCACAATTCCCCTCTCCCTGCCTCTTTCCCATTCTCAATCCACAATAAAGACCCATATCAGAATCTGGTTTGTCATCACTCACATATGTTGCGAATTTTTTTTTGCAGCAGTACTATGCAAGGCAAATATTCTGATATACCTTTTATATTTTTCATAAACTAGTGCTAAGAGAATCCTTTGTAAAGATCTTGTCTAGCAACGCACATCACACATTGGACGTGTCTATTGTATAGATTTTCAATAAACCTTAATCTATTATTGATTGTTTTATCAGAATTGATCTTATTATCACTGACATGTGCCTTGAAATTTGTTGTTTTCTGGCAGCAAGATATAAAAATTTGAAGTTCAAAGCTCGAAGTACATTTGTTGTCAAAATTATTTCTACTTTTTTACAACCTTGAGATCTGTCTCCTCACAGGCAGCCACAAAACAAGAAACCCAAAAGAACCCATTAAATAAAGACAAACAAATACCCAATGCACAGAGAGAGAAAAAAGAGGAAAGAAACACAAGTAGTGCAAACAGTGAAAGCAAGCAACAGCATTCAGAGTGAAGGCGAGCCCATTGATGCGAAGCCTCCGGAGCAGGCCCGCAGCCTCAGCCTCACTTCATCACACGGCAGAGTAAACGTCGCAGAGCACCGGGCAGACCAGCCTGACCCTCACGCCCGGAGCTGACCCCCTGCCTTTCCAATCCATCCATCCGGCCTGGCGTTTATTACCATAAGTAACAAACAAGAACAAATAAATAGTACAAAAGAGGGATAAGAAGGTAGTGTTCATTCACCTAGATTCATACCATAATGTGGTGATTGTTATTCTGCACTGCTTTTCAAATTTGATCTCACTGATTGCTATGAGGATAAAATTTGGAAGTGAATTAGAACAGGCAATCACTGAAAAATTATAATTTCCCACCACAGATGAATTTCTAGGCAATGTTGCGTACAGGTTCTTGGCTAACATTTTGGCTTATTGACGTCAGTGGATTCTGACAGTATGAATCTAGATACACAGTAACACATACAAAATGCTTGAGGAACTCAGCAGGCCAGGCAGATCTATTACTTAAATACTTACTGCCCGTTACGCCGCTGACACTTAGAGTTGCGATGAAGGTCCTCCATCTCTGGGGGTGTTCAGGGCTTCCTTCATCGTGTCAGTAGCTTCCTCTTGGTTTCACTACTGACAGTCGTGCAAGTCCCAGTTGGAGTCTCGGGAATAACGTTGCACTCGGATGTATGTAGAAGGATTCTTCGCTGCTGTTTCTGTAACAGTTTTGTTTTACCAGTCAGTGTTGTTGGCCCTGAGCTGAACCCCCAAACCCAGAGGACCAGTGGACCACTCTCAGTCTGGACTCCACCCTTTGTCCTGTTTGGCATAAGAATATACAGAAATAGAGCAGGAGTCGGCCATCTGGTCCATCAAGCCTGCTCCACCTTTCAATAAGATCATGGCTAAACTGGCCATGGACTCATCTCCACCTACCTGCCTTTTCCTCATAACCCTGAAACCCCGTACTATACATGGGTGACCCTACCAAGAGCCGAAACGTAAAGCCCCGATTCCAGTCAACATAGCTGTCTGGGTTATCAGGGCACGCAAGCCTCCAAACCACAACAGGGTTGTGGTCCTCTTGGAGGAGAAAGCCTCTCTGTCAAATGATCAATGTTTTGGGCCAAGACCCTTCATAAATCTAAATATCTGACTCACAGCACAAGGAAGATGCATGAATGGCCTCAGAACCTAATGGGTCAACGTAACCTGTCTGGCGTGTAGCAGTATTTGCATTTAATTTCAAACAGATGGAAGAGCATGGTTAAAATCAAAGACCCCAAAAATTCAACCCAAACTGTGCCGCTCACTGCCCAAATTTAATGTAGTGGAATTGTTACTGATGCACCATCGAAACATGTTAAAAAGTGCAACTGATTCAGAGTGAACATGTCGTAGATATTTGCCTAATATTGAACTGATGACCATCATTTATTGTCAAGCAGTCACTCTGAGACTGGAGATAATTGCAGAGTTCCTTTCCATCAGCTCTGAATTCTGAATGGAGATTTTAGAGAATTGAATTATTTTTTAAAATTCTCCTTCACATCTGTGACAAGAGAACTGAATCCCACTACCCTTTCAAAGTAATATATACACAGTTCAAACTTCACGCACAACACACTGGAGGAACTCAGCAGGTCGGGCAGCATCCATGGAAACGTTGACCGTTCGTTTCCACAGATGCTGCCTGACCTGCTGAGTTCCTCTAGCATGTTGTGCGTGTTGCTTTGACCCCAGCATCTGCACAGTATCTTGTGTTCACAGTTCAAACTTAATTTTATTATCAGAGTACATACATGTCACCACATACAACCCTGAGATTCATTTTCCTGCGGACATACTCAGAATATAGAATAATAACTATAATAAGGTGAATGAAAGATCAACCAGACTGCAGAAGACAACAAACTGAGTGAATGCAAGTATAAATAAATAGCAAGAGACAATGAGAACATGAGATAATGGGATAAAGAGTCCTTAAAGTGAGATCATTGGTTGTAGGAACATTTCAATGATGGGGCAAGTGAGTGTAGCTATCCTCTTTTAGTCAAGAGGTTGAGGGGGTTGGGACATTTACTTTGACTTCATAATAAGGTTATCTTCTATTCCTGTGTCAGTCATGGGTGGTTTGATTTAAGGTGATAATCACAAAGATGATGGGGTGGGTCAGTAGCATAGTGGTCAGCACAATGCTTTACAGTACAGGGTTCAATTCCCGCTGCTGCCTGTAAGGAGTTTGTACGTTCTCCCTGTGAGTATGTGGGTTTCTTCTGGGTGTTTCGGTTTCCTGCCACAGTTATTGGTTGGTAGGTTAATTGGTCATTGTAAATCGTCCCGTGATTAGGCTTGGGTTAAATCGGAGGATTGTTGGGTGGCGTGGATCGAAGAGCCAGAAGGGCCAATTCCATGCAATTAATTTATCAAATAATGTGATACAGTAAATTACCAGAAAATTATGTCTGATATTCATCATCAAAATTAATCTTGTCTCTTATAATTGAACATTTCATTGAGGAATCTGGTTTGCCCCATTTTGCAGCTGACAAATATCACTTTGAGTTCTTTTGTCGACGCGTGTCTGTTTTTAAGATTTACAATGGGGATTTTCAGCTACTCTCTGTTAGTTTCAAAGCAGTGATAAGCAACTCTCTCAGAAATCAATCACGCTGGAAGCTGCCCCTCCCCATTCCCCCCTTGCACCAAGATGCGTTCCAAGAACTGCATCAGCGCAAAGTTTCAGATATGCCATCGCCTCTTTGAACCATGTAAAGGGGAAAATAATGGAGCAACCACTTCTGAGGGCATTATTTTCGCTTAGGCTATCATACTTAATATGCACATAATTGCCAATTAGCCTGCCTAAGTGGACTTGTGACCTCTTCCCCACTGTGACACCCAATCCATTCAACAGAGCAGTTGCTCTCACATCACAGTGTGGTTCTGATGTAAGTTCTATTATCTAACAGCAAAGAAACATGCTCTGTTATTCACTCTTGCGTTTCCACATTCTGTTCTTTTGTCCCTGGTTTCTGTTCCCTGTACTGCTAACCTGGTCACAACTTTTTGACCTCATGTTCCTGCCTCCCCCAAGGGTGTTGTTAGATCACTTTGCAAATGAAAGTACCTTTTGTTCTTTTCCCATAAAGGAGAGTCAGCAAAACTGTTTTAAGTGCCTGGAGAATTGTTTTTTTCTGCTGGTGTGTGTCTCCTTACTGAATCAGGTGCATGTGCCTCACACAACACACACACAAAATGCTGGTGGAACACAGCAGGCCAGGCAGCATCTTTAAGGAGAAGCACTGTCGAAGGGTCTGGGCCCGAAACGTCGCCAGCGCTTCTCCCTATAGATGCTGACTGGCCTGCTGCGTTCCACCATCATTTTGTGTGTGTTGTTTGAATTTCCAGCGTCCTGACGAAGGGTCTGGGCCCGAAACGTCGACAGCGCTTCTCCCTATAGATGCTGCCTGGCCTGCTGCGTTCCACCAGCATTTTGTGTGCGTTGTTTGAATTTCCAGCATCTGCAAACTTCCTCGTGTTTGCATGTGCCTCACTGACAGTTTTCCAGCCAGATGCCCAGCAGATACTAAACAAGGACGCTAATTTTTTGCCTTAGAAATGTTCTCACCTCTTTCTTATGCCGCACAGCACCGGTTAGGGCGACGTCTTACAGCTGTGAGACAGGGGTTCGATGCCCCGCCACTGTCCGTAAGGAGTTAGTACTTTCTCCCCGTGGTGTTCCTCTGGGTGCTCTGAATTCCTCCCTCATTCCAAAGATGGACAGGTTAGGGTTAATAAGTTGTGGGCATGCGACTTTGGCGCAGGAAGCCTGGTGACACTTTCAGGCCGCCCCCGGAACAACCGTCACTGATTTGATTTGATACAAGACGATGCCTTTCACTGCATGTTTTGATGGACGTGTGACAAATAAAACATCGTAAGATCTTAATCTTTTTGAAGCACTTAGATTTTACTAGATGCCAGTTCTTGCTCGGTCACATTAGTCACTTCCCCTCCCCGCCCCCCTCATTCTCACCTTTGAGTCATAGCTCCCTGAGTACAAATTCTGTAAGTACTGTGTTATTATGTTACTGGAACAATATTCCTGCAGCCCAGGCTAAAGATATGAGTTCAAATCGAGTGGATGAATTTAAATTCAGTTAAACGACCGGAATGAACTGTTAGTAGAAGACATGTGATGATTGACATACAAAATTACCTAGCTTTACCAAGGCCCTTCAGGAAGGGAATTCTGCTGTCCTTTCTGATCAGCAGAAGTGACCTTGGGCAGTGCTCTGTGAACTTGCCTAGCAGGCCACTCTCTCAGCAAGAATATGGTCAGCACTTTATCTCCGGTATAACAAGGGACTGGCAATAAATGCAGGCGTGGTCTCAGATACTGATATCCTGCAAATGAATCCAGCTGCAAAACTGGAACAGCATGCTCTGACGGAAATGGCTGATATGAAATACCATAATTTTAAGGTGATTGGGGGATATCAGAGGTAAGTTTTTTTTACACAGAGCATGTGTAGGCCTCTGTTAGTCTTGATAGACCATGGATTTGCGCCTTGGAAAGTTTCCAGGCCGCAAGCCTAGGCAAGGTTTTTTTTAATGGAAGACCGGCAGTTGCCCATGCTGCAAGTCTCCCCTCTCCGTGCCACCGATGTTGTCCAAGGGAAGGGCATTAGGACCCACACAGCTTGGCACCGGTGTCGTCGCAGAGCAATGTGTAGTTAAGTGCCTTGCTCAAGGACACACACCCACACACAGACACACAGCCTCAGCCAAGGCCCAGACTAGCGACCTTCAGATCACTAGACGAATGCCTTAACCTCTTGGCCACGTGCCAAAACACACAGAGTGTAAAAGGTTCATGGAAGGGGTGGTGGTAGAGGCAGATACATTAGGGACATTAAGGAGACTCTTAGGTAGGGACATGGATGATGGTGGGCTAGATGGGAGGAAAGCATTAGATTGATCTTGAGGTAGGCTAAAGGGTTGGTACAATATTGTGGGCTGAAGGGCCTGTACTGTTCTCTGCTGCATGTTCCATGTTATAAAGCGAAAGGAAACGTATGGGAATTAGCTGGCAATCAGCCATGGATCTTTGTCAATAGCAGAGCAGGCTCAGGAGCTTCTTGGCCTATTCCTATTTCCATCCATTGCTTTCTCAAGAGTTATTTAGTCCATTATTCATGCTAGCTTCAATGGATTCTAGTTAGTGGGACACATCTGAACATATCTTGGCCCTACTTAGTGGCTTTCCCAATTAGCCAAAGTTCCATGGATATAGTTAAAAAGGTATAAAAAGGACTAACTGGATAACAAATTGTGTATTTAAATGAAATACAAAGCAAATTAGCACACTACTGCCAATACAACTACAGTAGCATAAAACTGCATTAGTTCCTAATGATTATCGGCAGAGGAGTTCATCCAGTGTACACAGCCATGTTCTTTTGATGGGAAATGAACAAAATCAGCGCAGATACCTAGTGCAGATAATGGACGGCCCTTGTACAATGCTTTCGACGATTGCCTCCTCCAAATCTTCATCTTCATTGTAACATTCAAAATGACAGTTGACACCTTCAAATTCATGGTAGTTCCTAATTTGCTGAAGTAGTGAAATTGTTTCATTTTCACTCCCAGCCGTTTCCAGCATCCCCGAGCCTGGAAGCTTGAAACCACAGTGAGTAAGACAGTTCTGAATTGTCTCACTGCTTACTTCTCAACAATTACCAGTGACAAAAATCACTGCTTTTTAAACACAAACACACACAAATGATGCTATTTTAAAACTGTTCACTCTACACATAGTGTGGCATCTAGCGGTCACACATGTGCACGTGACTAATAGTAGTCCGGAAACAGTTTCCTGTCCCAATTAAGTGACATGGTGTCCCAAATCAACAAAGGGAATCCAGCTATTTTTTCAATTAATTTTTGTTTTTTACGAGTTGTCCCAAATAAGTCATTGCCCCAATTAGCCAAAGGCCCAATTAACCAGAATCCAGTGTAATCCTATCACAAACAAGAGAAAATCTGCAGATGCTGGAAATCCGAGCAGCACACACAAAAGGCTGGAGGAACTCAGCAGGCCAGGCAGCGTCTCAGAAAAGAGTACAGTCGACATTTCAGGCTGAGATCCTTCGGCAGCCCGAAACGTTAACTGTACTCTTTTTCTAGATGCTGCCTGGCCTGCTGAGCCCTAACATTTTGTGTGCGTTCCACTGTAATCCTTTCCTTTTTATGGAAAAGTACCTGGGCTTGACCGACAGCCAGCATCTTCTGAATAATTATTTCACTTTAAATGGAGGAAGGTGAGAGGTGAAGTGAGCAGTGACTCCTGGAGTAGTCTTGGACTCCCACATAGATGGCAACAAAGAGATTCTGTTCTTAAGGCATTCCATCTTGGGGCAGGCGGAGCTCCAGCATGAGCTACCTCATAAAAATAAATTGATTTCAAGGCAGCTGGAGATAGATTTTATAGGGATTAACAAATTAAACAAAACATGACCCTGTTTAATGGTCTTAACCACTGATATTCAGGAACAAACCCTGGGTGCAGCTGTTGAGAGGGAATCTACCAGTTGTGTATGAGTGGGGGTTAGGTGAGGGGAAGGAGGTCCTCGTTTGATCAAACTGCACAACGAATTCTAAACACGAGAGACTCTGCAGATACTGGAAGTCTTGAGCAGCACACACAAAAAGCTGGAGGAACTCAGCAGGTCAGGCAGCACCTCTGGAGGGGAATAAATGGCATTTTGGGCCGCAAAACATCAACGGGGGCTGCCTGACTTGCTGAGTTCCTCCAGCATTTTGTGCGTGTTGCTCAACAAATTCTATTTGTCTGCCACATTCAGAAATGTCAACACTGAGATGCAGCCAAGCCACGAAGGAATTAAATGACTCTTCTTGATCGGGTTAATGCCCTCTCCGACCTCGGTGATAAGCTTTATTGGGATTTTGCTGTAAATAAAAATCAACGAGTTCAACAGAATTATGAGTTTGGTCCTCTATGAACTAGTCACTCAATAAAGAACGGTGGACAGTGCCTTTAAATAGAGCACACATTTAAATGCGGATGATGGGGAGAAATAGCATCTTGAAACTCTGGTTGTGGTCTTCATTAGACAGACCTCGCCACACCAAAGGCCTCCTATAGCTGACAGCACATTGTAATGTTCCTTCTAAGTTGCCTGAAGGCAACCGATAGAGCAGATATAACACTTCATCCATTAGCTGAAGCATTTTAAATCCTCTGTCATTGGTATCGGCCAATAAAGGCACAATAAAAAAAAGCTACCCTAATTTTTATTCCATATCCAGATTAAGGTTGCAGGATAATGGGGTTGACGGAGTTAAACCCATCCCGACACATTCCCTACCAACACAACTTCATCATTTCCTGTCAGAGTCACTTTATGTACAGACACTCTTGTGCCTAGCATCTCTTTATGGACATACAGTCAGTCAATGCATATAACCTAACCTTATGTATTTATATTTATTGTGTTCTTTATGCTTATTGTGTTTTTTAAGCTGCATCAGATCCAGAATAACAATCTTTTCATTTTCCTTTACATTTATGTACTGACAAATCACAATATATAATCAGTAATCAATGAAACAGCCATGATTGAATAGTGGAACTGACTTGATGGGTCAAGCGGCCTAATTCTGCTCCAATCTCTTATGGTCTTATGGATTCATTTCCTCATGGTTCTGTTGGATTAGAGTGTGAAACTGTTATTTCTCTCAAAGTTTAACCTTTCCCATGCCTGCTCCTATTTTTATATCCTACAGCACCTACAGCATATAGGTTTAGTTGTTTGGTGAATTTTCAGTCACTGTAGTGCAGCTAATTTAGTATTTTTCTAGAAGCTTCTCTGCAGCAGGTATTACACCACTTGAATCTGGCTATTGCATAGGTTATTTATTGTCATGCAATGTCTTGTTATCTTTCTAGCTTGAGATAGTTTTTAGACTAAGTTAACCACGGCTCCATTGTTGTTTGTCTTTTCTCTTTGTTCTTCGCTCTTATAACACTTAATAAACAGCCAAAACCAGCATGTTTTATGCATTATTCTTGGCTTCCAGAGAACCTTTGGATTGCAAACTTACCAGGTTCTTTCAGGTTCTTACCAGGATCTCTTTCTGCCTGAGGAAAAAGGTGGTGTGGGAAGGGCATGTCCCTTGGATGGAAACAGTCTACCAAGCATAGCATGTATTGCGATTTCCCTCAGGTGCACTTTGGAGCAGATCTACCTTAAAGTGGGCCCCATCTGTTGCTCATTGGTGTTGCTTTCATGATGCCAACACCATGCATGATATTTCACTTTTGATCCTTCTAAGCCAGGGGTTGCCAACCTGGGCTTCACGGACCCCTCAGTTAATGGTCGGGGTCCATGGCGTTAAAAGAAAAGGTGGTGACCCCCTGTTCTAAACAATGTCACTTTGAGAATTGGATCACATTTCCAGCTTGTCACCCCCAGGATGAGGATCAGGGTTGAAGAATCTATGAGGATAATGCTTGCCTCAACCCCTGAGGAGAACATCCAACGCCTTTGTGTATGACAGTCTTTGAATGTTGATTGCCCACAAACATATTAGCAACTTTTAACATTGTTGTTTAATTCCACCATGGACAGTCTCAAGCCTGGCCGCAAAAGGTGAAGGGTTGGGCGTGGAGCTAGCAACCCCATCCCGTAAAAACCCAGAGCAACAGAAACACCAACAGAGCTCCAAAGACCCCATCCCCGGGAGAGGAAGAATCTTCAGAGACAGACCACGCCTGGGGACAACATGAAAGACTGCCCAGGGCAGAAGACACTGACGAGCTGCTGTCGGCAGCCTATGCCCCAGTAGGGGTGACAGGGCGAAAGAAAACAACGCAGATGTGTTAGGGAGAAATCACTTTAACTTTCGCTGATGGTAGGCAATTATGGAATTAGCTAATATCTCCTCTCTATAAAGCTATATTTGATGGGATGTATGTTAGCCAGCCTCTTTAATATTGCTCATCATACATAGAGAATGAATTACCTGAAGGAGTCATATAACCCGGAATAATCTGCAGTGGCACAAACAAAAATGAAGCAATCATTCATGGGACTGTTAGATGCTGTAATAAGGACAAAAAAAAAATACATACCCAGAAAATCTCAACAGCAGAACTAATTACTTGCGACTTGATTTTTCTTTGCCACATATGAATTCTGCAAGTGTTTGATCTATGAGAAGAGAATGTGCCTTCTTCTCATTGCTACTATCAGGGGGGAGGTACAAGAGCCTGAGGATACACACTCAACATTTAAGGATCAGCTTCTATCAAATTTCCAAATGGACAATGAACCAATCCATATGCATATATATATATATATATATATATATGTATATACGTATCTACATATTTCTTGTAGTAATTTATAGTAAACACAAGAGATTCTACAGATGCTAGAAATCCAGAGTAACACACTCTGCTGGAATGCTGGAGGAAATTAGCAGGTCAGACAGCATCCATGGAAAGGAATAAACAGTTGATATTTGCCAGAATTCTGTACTGCTGCAGCAAAGCAACAAATTTGTGCCAGTGGTATTAAACCTGATTCTAATTCTGACTTCAAATATGAATAAGGACCGGCTGAGTTTTCGGAAGTTCGGTGTTGTACATACCTGCATAGTGGAAGCTCGGCCTCAGCTGTGATAGCACCTTGGAACAGGCTACTCTGCTAGAACCAAAAAGACTAAGAAAAGAATTTAAATCAATCACATAAGAATTTAGAACTAATCCTGCACAGATTTAAACCTGGAATATACTGATTCTGGTTTCCATGCTGATGTAGTCAGTCGTCGTCGTGGCTATCCCTCGAGGTCGAGGATGATGGTCTTCAGTCCGTTGATCTTTAGTTGTTGCCCACACACTGAAGACGCCTGTGTGTGTATTTGTTTAACGTGTACTTGATGTTGCACTCCAAGGAGCACACGATACTTCACAAATCAACCAACTGATTCCAATGGCATGGAAACCATGACGATTGGAGCTGATGGATTCATTGCAGCCTTCATCCGCCTTCACAGCCATCGAGTTCGAAGTAACTTCATCCGTCTGTTCCACCGCTGAGGTCTTGGTTGGATTGTTCTTTGTCAGGGGCCTCACCCTCGACTTTATTGGCATGGGTGACCCTACCAGGAGTGTAGCTCCAGACAGCATCGCTCTCAGGATCTCAGGACCACACAAGCTTCCCCACCACGACAAGGTGACAATCCACGGAGAAGTGTAGTTAGTGCATAAAAGCTGTAGCAACAGACTCTCAGCTCTCTTAGTTGAACTTACTTTCAGGTTGAGTTAAGTTTCTACCTTCTCATCCTGCTATTGAAAAATAAACTCATTGTAAAAGGTGCAGAGGATTTACAATCAGTCTTGTATTTCCTGCTCATACTCTGTAACATGCACTGGTTTGTGGTTATAGATTTAACATAGCTTTAGAGTAATGTTCTAAACTAAGTTTGACTCATTCTAATCCATCCCTTCTGGGCATGGAAATCAAGAATTACCTTATCCTTCTGTGAATGTGGACACTAGTGTTCTCTGTCACAACACAAGGTTGATCCCTCCGGTGGAGTAATTTGTCTCAGTGGTTATGAACATGGAAACACGGAATAAACTGTTTAACTCTCCAGCCTGTTCTGTGTGATAAGTGCCCAGTTTTGATATATTTTCCTGGGTATAAACCCTAAATATACAGAGCACTTTTTGCTGTGTTACTTAATACCCGTAGCTATCAACATTCCATTAGTCTCAGATTTCAATTTGATAATGGATGAAGAATCATTCTTATTTGCAGAGGAGTTTACCATTCTTTTCTGGAATACATTTTTTTCGCTATTTATACTCCTGAAAGTTGTTATATTAACCACCTCAGATCTGGACCCCCAAAACATCCAGCATCTTAATTCTCCCTCATATATTATCAGTCAAAGCATGCCCTAACTTCTAAGTTCCGTGGAATATAACTCTCTTTGGTACAAAGTTCTTTATAATTTCAAACATGAGTGCCGTCTTTGTTGTGGTAAACCCCCCAAGGTTGGTCTTATTCTTCTGTAAGTGTATCCAGGTTCCATGACCAACGGACTGGACCATTAATCCAGAAATATGAGTTTGAAGCCCATCATAATGGGGGGGGGGGGAATTTGAATTACAGCAACTAAAAATATAGTTTGAAAAGTTAGCATTAGTAATTGTGAAGTTTAAACCACTGGACTGCAGATGAAAACCTATCTTATACTAGGGAAGGTCTAAAAGGAATCCCAGATCCACCAATGTGGTTGGCTCATTATTTCCTTCCTCAGTTCAGTGGGAATTAGCAAAAGACAATTAATTCTGGCATTGTCAATGCCATCCACATTTTGTCAATGAATGAGAGAAACCTCTGGATTTTCCCGTTATTATTTCTGACTGCCGCTGGAAGGAGATGGACTGGGCAGGATAAGAAAGGATCACAGTGGCTCAGCTAATGGAGCCGCTGTTTTACAGCTCCGGTGGCTCCTGAACTCTGGTGCTGACAGTGTGGAGTTTGCACGTTTTTCCTTGCTTAACTGGGTTTCCTCCAGGCACTGCAGTTTCCTCTCACATACCAAAAACACAGAATCATAATCAGGTTCAATATCTTTGCCATATGGCAGGAAATTTGTTGTTTTCAGGCAGCAGTTATTCCGTTAAAGAGTTGGTTCATTGTCCATTCAGAAATCTGATGGTGGATGGGAAGTATTATGTTCTGGCCTCACCGTGTTTTTCTTTTGATTAGTTGTATGTCTTGGAGTTACAAAGCATAACAGCGGTGATGAGAAAGTTTTAAACGAACTGGAGATGGCTACCCACCTGTTGATGCACAGTGAAATAATTGAGTTTAAAATAAAGCTCAGTGAGACATTGAAGTAAAAAAAGTGAGATGTTCGAGTCTAAAGATAATGTAACACAAAGGGAAGAGAATGATGTCAAGTTTTTTTTAAAAGGCAGAAAACAAATAAATTCATGGGTTCATAAATATTGAGTACCAGGTGATGATAATCATAAGTGAAAAAAAGAGCAGAGATGTCTGGCTACGTTGGAAAGATATTTGCATTTGATTACACAAAAGATAACCGGATATTATATGCTGAGTGAATTAGGCAGTATTTTGAAGCAAATGAAAAGCGAGTGCCAGTTTTGCTGGGTGCATTGGGTGGAAAGGCACACAGTTTGCTCAGAAGTTTAAATGATTGGACCAAACCAGATAAAACGAGCTTTGCTGATATCGTCAAATCAATGCAGGAACATTTGGAACCAATACTATCGTTGATTGCAGAATGCTTTAGGCTTCTTAAGCAGAATCAAAAAGAAGGCAAGCCCATTTCAGTTTACATGTCTAAATTGAAGAGATTGTCTGAGAATTGTCAGTTCAGTGAGGGACTTAATGATGCACCGAGAGATCGATTAGTTTGTGGAATCTGACAAGAAAGCATTCAAAAATGGCTCCCAACTGAAGCACAACTCACAGTTAAAGCAGCAGCTGAACTCATTGTAACAATGGAAACGGCAGCTGGGGACAGAAATGAGTTGCAGCCAGGAATGAAAGCGAACGTGAAAATAATTTCAATGTGGAAACAGAAAACAGAAGAGCGTGTTGGGCAGACAAAAATAAACGGACTGCACAGCAGAGACAAAGATAAAAAGTCAAGTTGCATTTTCAAGAAGAACTCTAATCTGCATGCTGTTCATGAAAAATCTGATGATGATGAGAGTGACACAGGACTGAGTAGCCTTATAATTTACAATATGAAAACTAACAATAGGCAAGCAATAGGGCTTATACCAGAACTGAACAGCAAATTAATTAAAATGGAATTGAACAGTGGTTGGGCTGTTTCAGTCATTCCCCAAAATGAGTTTGAATGGCATTTCAAAGATACTGAATTGAGTGAGTCAGGCCTCCATAGGTCAAGGCTGGCCATGGATGATGCATCCTAGCTGTCTAGATATGCAAGCCCGGGTAGTACGATATGGAGAACAAGCTGTTGCCCATGTAGCAAGACATACAAAAAAGCTGGATGAACTCAGTCGGTCGGACAGCATCCAGTGAAAGAAGCAATCAACGTTTCGGGTCGAAACCCTTCGTCAGGACTAAAGAAGGAGGGGGCAGAGGCCCTATAAAGAAGGTGGGGAGAGGGTGGAAAACCAATCTGAATGTCTTCTCTTCTAGCTGCCTATCACCTCTCATGACTCTGCCTTCTTCTACTACCCATAGTGCTTTCCCCTTAGATTCCTCCTTCACCTCTCCTGCGTATCCCCTCCCCCACCCCTTGATCTTTCCTCTGATTGGTTTTCCACCCTCTCCCCACCTTCTTTATAGGGCCCCTGCCCACTCCTTCTTTAGTCCTGACGAAGGGTTTCGACCCAAAATGTTGACTGCTTCTTTCAACGGATGCTGCCCGACCTGCTGAGTTCATCCAGCTTTTTTGTATGCCTTGATCTGACCACAGCATCTGCAGTGTACTTTATGTTTGCCCATGTAGCAAGCTCCAACTCTCCATGCATCTGATGAACCCAAAGGAATGGCAGAGTCCGATATAGTTTGGTACCAGCAGTGTCACAGAAGTTGCCAGTCAGTGTTGAACTCAATGTAGGACTGCATTAGGGACGCCAGCTCCAGATTTTTCCCTCAAAGTCTTCCCTATAGCTGCAAGGCAGTATAAGTTTGAGATCAGAGTTTTCCTTCTCGTAGATGAGTTGTCAACCACGGCTGATGAGCCCCATCTGCCTGAAGCGACTTGTTCTAAGGTGCCAATAACCTGCCTTTGACCCTTCTCCTGTCAGTAGAAATGGCTCCACTAGGCTTAATAACTAAACTACGTGAACGCCAGGAGCTGGACTTGGTTGTCAGAGGCTACTTAAGGTGCACTCCATTGGAAGTATTTAATAGGTACTGGGAGCTTGTCCCCATTGCCATCCCCGGTATAACAACCTAAAGGAATTGAAACCTGCAATTATTCAACTAAGGACTTATCCTGGAGAAAAGATTACTCCTGTGGAAATGATATTCGTAACAGTGAAACACAACAACCAACAAGCCACATCGAACTTGTACGTGGTAAAAAACTGGAGAATCAGCAATGTGGGGACGTGATTGGCTGAGACAAATATAACTTGATTAGTGTTCCAACCACCATTTGCATGGCACATCCCCTGCAATAGAATCACTGAAGGTGAATTAAGAATGGTACTGGATGAGGCCACAGCAGTGTTCAAGAATGGCACTTGGAAAACTCAAACATATCGAGGGTAAAATAGTGTTAAATAAAAATGGCACAAACAGGTTTTACAAAGCCTATCCAGTCCCATATACCATCCGTGATAAATTAGCCAGTGAGCTACATTGCATGGAGACTGAAGGAATTCTTTCCAAGGCTGAGTGGAGCCAATGGGCATTGCCTGTAGTCCCAGTAGCCATGAAGAGTAGGGCTGTCAGGACTTGTGGTGTTAAGATCACCATAAATCCAGTACGGAAGGTAGATCAATACCTCTGTGCAGGATAGAGGATATCTTTGCAAACCTTTCTGGAGTGAACTCTGGGAGAAAGCTATGGACCAGGAGCTGCAAAGCTGCCCAGGCACTCAGTGTTACCTGGATGACATCATTGTTACTAGTAGCGATGACAAGGAATATCTCCAAAATCTCAAGACAGTGTAAAACAGATTAAAACATTGTGGGCTCAGAGCACAACGTGACAAGCATGAATTATTTAAACCAAGCATCACTTACTGTGGGCACACCATTGACGCATAAGGTTTACACTGGTACTGAGAAAGTCCAAGTAGTGGTTGATGCCCGAAGGTCAAAGCAGCTGTGATGCTTTTTAGGATCTATAAGTTACTATAGCAGGCTCCAGCCAAATCAGATCTAAAAGAAGTAACAATGGACAAAACAGTATGAGGTGGCTTTCCAAAATATATAGGAAATGGTGACATCAGAGTCTGTACTCGCATATTATGATCCACATTGTCCACTGAGGCTTGCCTGTAATCCTGTAATGCCTCACCTGATGATATATGTGCTGTCATGTCACACGGTATGAGTGATGGAAGTGAACACCCCATAGCTTTTGCATCATGTTCCCTTACCACTGCAGAGAAAATTATGCACAGATTGACAGAAAGCTCTTGAGTATGGTTTGGGGTATAAAACCCTTCAACTAGTGCTTGTATGGGAGAGAGTTTACTGATCATCAACCACTACTGTCCATTTTCAATCCACGGAAGAGTCTTCCACTAACAGCAACGGCACGAATGCAGAGCTGGACTCTGTTTCTTCGATGTCAAAATTATAAGATTGAATTCAAGTGAACGATTAACCATGGAAATGCTGATGGATTTTCCTGTTTAGCCTTGGAAAAGAAATACCTGAGAAATTTACAAACGAGGACACTTTGCTTGACGTATTCTCCCTAATGCAAATTGAAAACCTCCCTATTACAGCAGATATGATCCAGAGGGAAACCAGGAAAGACCCACCCCACACTGCCTCAGGTCTACATGGTTGGTTTATGCAGCAGAAATCCCAGTTCCCCTATTTTTACCAGTGCTGAGTGAACACACGTGATGGAGGCTGCCTCGCATGGGAATTGAGAGTTGTCGTACCATCCAAGCTGAGAGCTAAGTGCTGGAGGAGCTACAAGCTGGTTATCTAGGCATGGTCAAAATGGAAGTGTTGGCTTGAAGCTTGGTCTGGTGGCTGGGATAGATCAGCAGACTCAGCAGCTTGCCAGGATGTCAACACATCCAGAAGAAAGGTATAGAGTCTGTTAGAGCCTTTCCCTGCAGTCTCAGGGTCAACTCTTACAAGCACCAAGGATGAGGCACCAGATCCTGAGATTGCTTCAGAGCCACAAGTCTCAAATGCCAACCAGGGTGACCTCTCTGGTCAGGAAAGATGTTATCCCACAAGAGTAAGAAATCCTCCACAGCAATTAAACCTTTAGACCTGAATGGGTCCATTTAAAATTTACTATGCTGGGGATGTTTTATGTAGTATATATATATATATATAGTATAATTATGAAAGTTGAGATGCATTCTATATTGAATTGGAGTTTATAGCTAAGCAGGGAGGAGCGTTGTATATTTAATATTCCAGTAATAATTAATATTGTAAACATATTGTTTGAATAAGCTCTCTTTGCTCATTTAAATAATTCATTATGGATTATATGTAAAAATACGTGAATAGCATACATCATTATGCCACCACCCATAAGTGTGTGCCTCACTTAAAGTAAAGAAATGAATGTACCCATTCTCCTGGTCTCCACAATTTTCTCTTTCGATTAGTTTTATGTTCTGGAAATACAAAACATAATAGGAAGAAGCTGGGTTGGTAGCTTAATTGGCATACTGGTCATAATCTATAAGAAAATGGCAGAATCCAGGGTCAGTTAATGGTAATATGGGGAGAACAAATGGGATTAGTGTCAAAGGGTGCTTATTTGGGATCTGGGAAGAAAAGATTTCTATGTCACTCTGTAATCTTGTGAGAATTACTCCAGCTCCTGATCACTCTGATAGAAAGTCAGGATTCAAGATTGCTTGTTGTCATTCGTCTGTACGCAAGTGTAAAGTAGAACAAAATGATTGTTACCCCAGATCCGGTGCAGCATAAAAAATAAACAGAATGAGCACAGAGAACACAATTTAAAAACTCAATAAATATAACTACCTAAGAAGAGCTTATATGCATGTCTTATATTTGCAGCAAAAAATTCAGGCAGGTCCCTCCTGCAGCACGAAAGGCAGCACGCATCCAGCTGAAATCTGGCTTTGTTGAGTGACTGCCCCGTGTCCTGCAGCACCAGTCACCCACAGCTCAAAGGTCAGCAGCTCTGCAGAGAGAGAAATTTCCAAGCCCAAATCACAGCTGAGTGACCTCTACTCAAATAGGATGGTTGTAATTTGCTGGTGTAAGCAAGATCATCTAACTGCCAACATAATGGTGTTGGTAACACACTGGAAGCATTTCGTGCACCAGGGACAGGTCTATTGTGATATTCAGTGTAAATTTGATTTATTATCCATTGTTAAACAATTTCCCTCACATTCTTCAGAGCTCTCAATAACCATTTGTCATTGATATAAAAGAAGGGGCAGCAAGTGAACTGGGGTTAATTACTTTAATCGCATGGTGGGGAGTTCTGTGGGTCTTCTTTTCATGCGGATAAAAAATGCAGAAAGATAATCATCGATACAACAGTTTAATTTTGTTTCTATATAAATACAGTAAAGACAATGCATTAAAGGTGCTTAGCAGTGTTCGGTGATTATGTGCATTGCAGGGTGTCAAATATTACAAAGCGTTATTAGCCAACCGCAATACACACAAAATGCTGGAGGAACTCACCAGACAAGGCAGCACCTATGGAAAAAAAAATAAATTGTAGATATTTCGGGCCGAGACCTTTCATCAGAATCAGAATCAGGTTTATTATCACTGGCATGTGACTTGAACTTTGTTAACTTAGCAGCAGCAGTTCAATGCAATACATAGCAGAGAGAAAAATATAATAAATTTTAAAAATAATAACTAAATGAGTAAACCAATTACATATATTCAATAGATTTTTTTTAAAGTGCAAAAGCAGAAATATTGTATATTAAAAAAAAGTGAGGTAGTGTCCAAAGATTGAATGTCCATTTAGGAATCAGACGGCAGAGGGGAAGAAGCTGTTCCTGAGTCACTGAGTGTGTGCCTTCAGGCTTCTGTACCTCCTACCTGGTGGTTACAGTGAGAAAAGGCCATGCCCTGGGAGCTGCAGGTCCCCAATAATGGATGCTGCCTTTCTGTGACATTGCTCCCTGAAGATGTCCTGGGTACTTGGTAGGCTAGTACCCAAGATGGAGATGACTAGATTTACAACCTTCTGCAGCTTCTTTCGGTCCTGTGCAGTAGCCCCTCCATACCAGATATTGATGCAGCCTGTCAGAATGCTCTCTATGGTGCAACTGTAGATGTTTTTGAGTGTATTTGTTGACATGCCAAATCTCTTCAAACTCCTAATGAAGTATAGCCGCTATCTTGCCTTCTTTATAACTACATCGATATGTTGGGTCCAGGTTGGATCCTCAGCGATCTTGACACACAGGAACTTAAAACTGCTCACTCTCTCCACTTTTGATCCCTCTATGAGGATTGGTATGTGTTCCTTCGTCTTACCCTTCCTGAAGTCCACAATCAGCTCTTTCGTCTTACTGACGTTGAGTGCCAGGTTTTTTGCTGCAGCACCATTCCACTAGTTGAAATATCTCACTCCTCTACGCCCTCATGCGGAGAATTTCTACCAACAATAGTGTATCGTCAGCAAATTTATAGATGGTATTTGAGCTCTGCCTAGCCACACAGTCATGTGTATAGAGAGAGTAGAGCAGTGGGGTAAACACACACCCCTGAGGTGCACCAGTGTTGATCGTCAGCAAGGAGGAGATTTTATCACCAATCTGCACAGATTGTGGTCTTCCGGTTAGGAAGTCAAGGATCCAATTGCAGAGGGAGGTACAGAGGCCCAGGTCCTGCAACTTCTCAGTTGGGATTGTGGGAATGATGGTATTAAATGCTGAGCTATAGTCGATGAACAGCATCCTGATGGAGGTGTTTGTGTTGTCCAGGTGGTCTAAAGCCGTGTGGAGAGCCATTGCGATTGCGTCTGCCATTGACCTATTGTGGTGATAGGCAAATTGCAATGGGTCCAGGTCCTTGCTGAGGCAGGAGTTCAGACTAGTCATGACCAATCTCTCAAAATATGTCATCACTGTTGATGTGAGTGTTACTGGCCGATAGTCATTAAGGCAACCCGTCGGAAATGTTGATTGTTCACTATTTTCCACTGATGCTGCCTGACCTGCTGAGTTCCTCCAGCATTTTGAGTGTGTTGCTTTGGATTTCCAGCAGATCCGTGTTTGTGATTATTAGCCTGTTCTTTGTTTGCCAATGTCCAAAGCACAAAATCATTAATTCCAGTGTCTTGATGGAGGATCTCAGCCTGAAATGCTGAATCTTTAGTCACTTCCATAGATGCTGCCTGACCTGCTGAGTTCCTCCAGCACTTTGAGTGTGCTGCTCATTTTCAGACCCAGAGAAACCATTTTTAAGGGGAGTTACAGGAGTCCGCAGCTGCCGGAACCTGGTGCAAAGAGCAAACTGCCAGAGAAACTCACCGAGTCAGGTAGTGTCCATCGAAGGAAAAAGACCGTTGCATTTTGGCTAAAATTCTTTATCTGAACTTTGCTTCAGAGCAGTTTTAAATTTTTCTGTTGGGTTGTTTCTGGGCATGTTCCTTGTGATGAGGAAACATGAGCTTCCCTCTTCAAAAGACAACCAAGGGGTGACAGAATTACTCAACAAACTTTCCATAAACACAGGAATTCTTTGATTATATAGTGTACACTCTGTGCCCACTTTATAAGATACCTCCTAGATCTAATAAAGCGGCCATTGAGTGTATGTTTGTGGTCTTCTGCTGCTGTAGCCCATCCATTTCAAGGTTCAATGTGGTGTGCATTCGGAGATGCTCTTCTGCACACCACTGTTGTAAATGAATAGTCGTTTGAGTTACTGTCACCTTCCTGTCAGCTTGAACCAGTCTGGCCATTCTCCTCTGACCTTTCGCATTAACATGGCATTTTCACCCACAGAACTGCTCCTTACAGGATTTTTTTTTTTTGTTTTTCACACCATTCTCTGTAAACTCTAGAGACTGTTGTGTGTGAAGATCCCAGGAGATCAGCAGTTTCTGAGATACTCAAACCACCCCGTCTGGCACCAACAACTATTCCATTGTCAAAGCCACTTAGATCACATTTCTTCTCCATTCTGATGTTTAGTCTGAACCATTTGACCAGGCCTTCATTCTTTTACGCATAGAATGGTTTGCCACATGATTAGCTGATTAAATATTTGCATTGACGAGCAGGTATAACAGGTGTAACTAATAAAATGGCCACTGAGTGTACATAACCTCTGGACCTTTTGATTTGTACTGATATGCAGAAATGTCTCTTTATCGAAACACCCACTCACTTTACTCCCAGGGAAGGCTGACATTCATGTTAAGTATATTTCAGCTGAGAGATCACACAAGCTTCTGTATATCTTGGCAATAATTCAAAACTTAAGACTAGGTGCAGTATTGTACTCAATTGTCTTGCCTTAAGCTTTCATGAGTCAACAAAACTTGATGCTCATCCATGTTCCTTTGTGTAGCTTTCTTCATTCAGAAGGCCCACAAAGAGAAGCATCCATTTCAGAAGGACGCCTGGGAGATATTTCTCTCTGGCAACTTCGAGGAGGTGTCACAAGTCACCGGGACACCAGAATGTTGTCTGTTCCCCAGCTGTCTCTGACTGAGGTCAAACCGCTGGCTCCTGAGTGGCCAGATAAGACAGAGAACTCAAAACAACAGCCAATCTGAGGTAAGGCCTAAATATGATTTCTCATCATCTTTAAAGATTTGAACAGGATTTGATAAGCGATCTTGAAGTAAAGGAGCCATTAGGAGGTAGTGACCATAATATGATAAATTTTTATCTGCAATTTGAGAAGGATAAGGGCAGATCGGAGGTGTCAGTGTTGCAGTTGAACAAAGGAGACTATGGAGCCATGAGGGAGGAGCTGGCCAAAGTTAAATGGACGGATATCCTAGCAGAAAAGACAGTGGAGCAGCAATAGCCGGTATTCTTGGGAATAATGCACAAGGTGCAAAATCAATTCATCCCCTGGAGAAGGAAGGATTCAAAGGGGGGAAAGGGGCCTCAGTGGTTGACAAAGGAAGTCAGAGATTGCAAAGCATTAAAAAAAATTATGACAGAGCTAAGGTAAATGGGAAGACAGATGATTGGGAAATTTTTAAGGAACAACAGAACTTAACTAAAAAGGCAATACAGGGAGAAAAAATGGGGTACGAACGCAAGCTAGCCAGGAATATAAAGGAGGATAGCATAAGCTTTTTTAGGTATGTGAAGAGAAAGGAGATAGTTAAGAACAATGTTGGGCCCTTGAAGAATGAATTGGGTGAAATTGTTATGGGAAACAGAGAAATGGCAGAAGAATTTAATAAGTACTTTAGATCTGTCTTCACTAGGGAAGACACAAGCAATCTCCCAGATGTATGGATGGGCCAAGGACATAGGGTAACAGAGGAAATGAAACAGATTGACATTAGGAAGGAAATGGTGATGAGTAGACTGATGGGACTGAAGGCTAACAAATCCCCAGGTCCACTTGGTCTGCATCCTAGGGTACTAAAGGAGGTGGCTCTGGAAATTGCGGATGCATTGATAATCATTTTCCAATGTTCCTTAGATTCAGGATCAGTTCCTGAGGATTGAAGGATGGCTAATGTTATCCCACTTTTTAAGAAAGGAGGGAGGGAGAAAACAGAGAACTATCATCCAGTCAGCCTAACATCAGTAGTGGGGAAGATGCTAGAGTCCATTATTAAAGATGAAATAGTGGCATATCTAGATAGCAGTGATAGGATTGGGCTGAGCCAGCATGGATTTACCAAGGGCAAATCATGCTTGACTAATCTATTGGAGTTTTTTGAGGATATAACCAGGAAGTTAGACAAGGGAGATCCAGTGGATGTAGTATACCTCGATTTTCAGAAGGCATTTGATAAGGTCCCACATAGGAGATTGATGGATAAAATCAGAGCTCATGGCATTGGGGGGAAGATACTGACATGGATAGAAAACTGGTTGGCAGATAGAAAGCAAAGGGTAGCGGTGAATGGGTGTTTCTCGGAATGGCAGGTGGTGACTAGTGGGGTGCCACAGGGCTCGGTATTGGTACCACAGCTGTTTACGATTTACATCAACGATTTAGATGAAGGCATTGAGAATAACATCAGCAAGTTTGCTGATGATACTAAGCTGGGTGGCAGTGTGACATGTGATGAGGATGTTAGGGGAATTCAGGGTGACTTGAATAGGCTGTGTGAGTGGGCAGATACTTGGCAGATGACGTTTAATGTGAATAAGTGTGAGGTTATCCACTTTGGGAGTAAGAACAGGAAGGCAGATTATTATCTGAACAGGGTAGAGTTAGGTAGGGGAGAAATACAAAGAGATCTAGGAGTCCTTGTTCATCAGTCACTGAAGGTGAATGAGCAAGTGCAGCAGGCAGTGAAGAAGGCTAATGGAATGTTGGCCTTTATTACAAGGGGAATTGAGTACAAGAGCAAGGAAATCCTTTTGCATTTGTACAGGGCCCTGGTGAGACCACACCTGGAGTATTGTGTACAGTTTTGGTCTCCAGGGTTAAGGAAGGACATCCTGGCTGTAGAGGAAGTGCAGCGTAGATTCACAAGGTTAATTCCTGGGATGTCTGGACTGTCTTACGCAGAGAGGTTAGAGAGACTGGGCTTGTACACACTGGAATTAAGGAGATTGAGAGGAGATCTGATTGCAACATATAAGATTATTAAGGGATTGGACAAGATAGAGGCAGGAAATCTGTTCCAGATGCTGGGAGAGTCCAGTACCAGAGGGCATGGTTTGAGAATAAGGGGTAGGTCATTTAGGACAGAGTTAAGGAAAAACTTCTTCTCCCAGAGAGTTGTGGGGGTCTGAAACGCACTGCCTTGGAAGGCAGTGGAGGCCAACTCTCTGGATGCTTTCAAGAAGGAGCTAGATAGGTATCTTATGGATAGGGGAATCAAGGGATATGGGGACAAGGCAGGAACCGGGTATTGATAGTAGATGATCAGCCATGATCTCAGAATGGCGGTGCAGGCTCGAAGGGCCGAATGGTCTACTTCTGCACCTATTGTCTATTAGCTTTATTTGTCATATGTATACCAAAACTTTAAAGCATACAGTGAAATGCATCATTGGCATCAAATCAAGTCAACGAGAATTGTGTTGAGGAGAGCCCACAAGTGTTGCCATGCTTTCAATGCCATCCTCGCATGCCCACGACTTATTAACCTTAACCCTAGCTGCACATCTTTGGAATGTTGGAGGAAACCAGAGCACCCAGAGGAAATCACTGGGAGAATGTACAAACTCCTTACAGACAGCGGCAGGAATTGATCTCTGATTGCTAGTCGCTGTTGCTGTAAAGAGATTACACTACCGCACCTCAGCAGATAAACCATGAAGCCACTATTCCCGCAACAAGTTCTCTCTTACTAAAGATGTTATGCTAATCCACAAAAAATGCCAGCGTGACCAAAAAAGAAATAGTTGTAGCGCTAAAATTACGACACGGAGTCGGTAACTGCAGTCGAAGGAAAAACTTTATTCGAAATCCTCAGCCTCACTTTTAAGCCTCCCTCAACCTGCCCCCCGTGGCGCAGAGGCTCCAAAGCTCTGTGCTCGCAAACCCCCGTAGGCTATCTCCCTTAGCTGGAAAGCTGGCTAATTGTGAGCCGGTTCGGATGTGCCAGGAAATGGGTCGCCACATAGTTATCATTGAAGTTCTGCTTTGTGAAATTTGAAAGTTTAAATGTTTATCTATTCATTCACAGGGAACGGACATCATGAGAAATACCATCATGCATTGCCCATTCTAAGTTACCCCTGTAATGAGGGGCAGTTCAGATCAATCATGACAGTGTTGATATCCATATAAGTTGAATTGGATTTGTTAATGATGCGTTATGTTGTATGACATCATTATTATGCGTCATGTCATATGACGCGGGCATTCATGGTCTTTCCATGATTGTTCTTGGCAAGTTTTCTACAGAAGTAGTTTGCCATTGCCTTCTTCTGGACAGTGTCTTACAGGTCGCCTTAGCCATTATCAATACTCTTCAGAGATTGTCTGCCTGGCATCAGTGGTCACGTAACCAGGATGTGCGATGTGCACCAGCTGTTCATACGACCATCCACCACCTGCTGCCATGGCCTCATGTAACCCTGATCAGGGAAGGGGAGGCGGTGCTAAACAGGTGCTACACCTTGCCCAAGGGTGACCTACAGCCTAGCAGAGGGAAGAAATGGCTTACACCTCCTTTGGTAGAGACATATCTCCAATCTGTCACCCAGAAAACCAAACTGGGTAAAAGAGGCAAACTTCTTTCTCTGATGTTGCTGCTGAACCAAGGAGGTTTGATGGATACCTGTCCCAATACCAGGGTTTTTCTTTAAATCCTTAATTATTTGATTTCAACAGCTGCTGTGATGGGATTTGAACCCATGTCTTTGGATCAATGATAAAAAATTCCGGCTGTCATTTTGGTAACTTAACCACTGTACCACCACATCCAACTTGTCAGGCTACTTGACACTCAAAAGGGAAGGTTTTTTTATATTGTGGGAATTTGAGAATCACCAGCAGCACCAGTCATGTCTACTGATGCCTTCCAACCATGATTCAGCTGGACTTTCCAGGTGGGGCACGGCTCTTTATGTGCCTGAGACATTGTATGTACACCTGAGTACCAATCCTAGTAGGTGTGAGGGCCGGGCTATGTTCTCATCTCTGGAGCGTTCCTCAGAAACCAAGCAGTCAGCATGCTGTGTTAATTATTCTTGAACCGAGGGGAGGATTCTGACAGAAGATCTTCGACCTGAAACATTAACTATTTCTCTTTCCGCAGATGCCGCCTGACCTACTGGGTGTCTCTGTTTTTACTTCAGAATTCCAACATAAGACCTAGGAGCAGAATTAGGCCATGTGGCCCATCAAGTCTGCTCTGCTATTCAATTATGGCTGATCCTTTTTTCTATCTCCTCCTCATCCCCAGTTCCCGAGCTTCTCACCATAACCTTTGATGCCATGTCCAATCAAGAACCTATCAATCTCTGCCTTAAATACACCCAACAACCTGGCCTCCACAGCTGCATGTGACAACAAGTTCCACAATTTCACCACCCTTTGGCTAAAGAAGTTTCCCTGCGTCTCTGTTTTGAAAGGGCGCCCCTCTATCCTGAGGCTATACAGTACCCTCTTGTCCTAGACTCCCACCATGGAAAACTTCCTTTCCACATCTTCTCTGTCTAGGCCTTTCAACATTCGGAAGGTTTCAATGCTATCCCCCCTCGTCCTTCTGAATTCCAACATCTTCCGGAGGCAGGGGAACTCCTATGAGTTACAATGGGGAAGACCTGGGTAAGGTCATAAATTTAGTTCCTTAAAGTACACAAGTCCATGGCACAGGTTATCACTATAATCCATTGACACCAGCCTTTTAATTCAAAAGTTTATACTTAGTAACAAGTCCCCCAATCAGCATGGTGAGATTTGAACTCTGTCGTCAAGTCCAGCAACGTAACCACAGCACCATCATGAACATGAGGCAACTCAAATAAAAGGACTGCAGGAGCCTCTTATGCAGCTTAAATTGTATTGAGGAGTTGGACTGAATGGCCTCGTTCTGTGCTAGTAAATTTCAAAGAGTTGGTACACGTGCGTTCACTCTTCCCACGCCAGATCTTTTATTCAATTATATAATAAGTTAAAGAGAACCAGGTTGGAATTTGATTTCAACTCCGTTAAAAGATCACCTGCACTGGCACTCACAATGCAATCCTGTTGGGCAAACCGAAATCTCGTCCACTGATTCTCTCCAAGCATAAACTGAATGGGTTCTCCAGTGGCGCAGTTAGTGCCATCGTTTTACAGCACCAGCGATCACCAAGTGGGGTACGATTGCTGTCTGTACGCTCTCTCCGTGACCACGTAGGTTTCGTTCCACATTCCAAAAATGTGTACTGGTTAGGGTTAGTGAATTGCAGATATGCTACGTTGGCACCAGAAGGGTGGCAACATGTACCCAGCACAATCCTCTCTGATTTGATTCCGCACAAAACAGTGCCGTTTACAGTATGCTTTGATGTACCTGTGACAAATAAAGCTAATTTCTCTCTAAAAACAAACAAGAAAATCTGCAGTTGCTGGAAATCCCAGCAACACACACAAAATACTGGAGGAACTCAGCAGGCCAGGCAGCATCTATGGAAAAAAAGTACAGTCGATGTTTCAGGCCAAGGCCCGTCAGTTTACACTTTTCCATAGATGCTGCCTAGCCTGCTGAGTTCCTCTAGCTTCTTGTGTGCATAATCTCTCTCTAATTTCTCTTTTCATGTGCCTGAGATGTTGTATGCACAGCTGGATGCCAACAACCCTGGGGGCTTTTGTCCCAGTAGGTGGGTGGATCGGTTTTTGTCACCGTCTCTGGACCACTCTGCTTGAAACTCCAAGCAGTCAGCTCAAGTTCAAGCTTAATTGTCATTCAACCACACATGAATACCCATGAATATTGCCAAGCAAAACAGCATTACTCCGAGGTCAAAGTGCAATCAAAATACTAACAGTCATGCACAGCACAAGGTACATTTAGCACATATAAGATAGAAATAAACATAGTCATACAAATAAAAAAATATAGCCCAAGTCCTTGAGTCCATGCATGTCGCTAGCAAGAACAGGTCCACAGACAAACACAATCCAGTTTATCTTCCACCAACTGAACTGGAGAGCAGCACCAATGGGAGGGGCTAGCTCCCCCCCCCAGTCCAGCATGGGTACCATGCCACACCTCTCCTGGGCAGCTGCAACAGGCAACACTGAGGCATGAGGCCTAGTCTCCGTGACAACCAAGGCCATGCAGCTTCCCCGCCGTCAAGTTCCCCAGCTTGCAGTATTCTACATTCCCACTGGCCAATAGGGTCTTGCGATCACAAGAAAAACATCCAAGACAATTACTTGCTGTTAGACCGCATGCCCCCTTCATGCACCGGCTCCGATGCCTTTCTGTAGCAGGCAGCAACATGTTCTGCACCAAGTCCAGCACCTCCACTGGTGAGCAACTCGATGAAGGGATAGACCTGCCATACTTGAAGCTCTTAATGTCCAGCTGTCGTAAAAACAGACATTTAAAAAAGGCAATAACACATTTGATTGGCCCCATAGAGGCCGCTACATCTGAGCACACCACCAGCTTACTGGAAGTTCTTGAGCGCCATGTTAAAGGGCTGATTCTACAATTTCTTTAGGTAAATGATAAGATTGACAAGGATTCAGGCAGTTTCCTTGGCCTTCACCCCTCCCTCACCTTGACATAAAATTGAATTGAATTGAATTGACTTTATTTCTTACATCCTTCACAGGCATGAGGAGTAAAAATCTTTACATTACGTCTCCATCTAAATGTGCAATGTGCAATCATAGTAATTTATAATAACAGTGTAACAGAAACACACTCAAATCAGTGAGTTAATCGGCCTACACAAAGTACACTGCAGATGCTGTGGTCAAATCAAGACGTATAAAAAGGCTGGATGAACTCAGCAGGCCGGGTAGCATCCGTTGAAAGAAGCAGTCAATGTTTCAGGTCGAGAACCTTTGTCAGGCCTTTTTTAAATGTCAGTTTTTACGACTGCTGGACATTAAGAGCTTCAAGTATGGCAGGTTTATCCCTTCATCGAGTTGCTCGCTAGTGGATGTGCTGGACTTGGTGCAGAACATGTTTCTGCCTGCTACAGAAAGGCATCGGAGTCCTGATGAAGGGTCTCGGCCCGAAACGTTGACTGCTCCTTTCAACGGATGCTGCTCGACCTGCTGAGTTCATCCAGCTTTTTTGTATGTCTTGATTTGACCACAGCATCTGCAGTGTACTTTATGTTTACGATTCATTACTCTGCTGCGAAGTCTCTTCGAGGTATGCCTACCTTGAAGAAATTTAAATCTTCTCTTCGACGGGAGTTCAGTGAGACCCTTTCTCACTGCTCACCCTCTGGTCTCCGCCTCTCTTCGACACTTTGGAGTCCTGACGAAGGGTCTCGACCCGAAACGTTGACTGCTTCTTTCAACAGATGCTGCCTGATCTGCTGAGTTCCTCCAGCTTTTTTGTACGTCTTGAGTTAATCAGTCTGATGGCCTGGTGGAAGACGCTGTCCTGGACCCTGTTGGTCCTGGCTTTTATACCGTGGTACCGTTTCCCAGATGGTAGCAGCTGGAATAGATTGTGGTTGGGGTGACTCAGGTCCCCAGTGATCCTTCGGGCCCTTTTTACACACCTGTCTTTGTAAATGTCCCAATCATAGGAAGTTCACAACTACAGATGTGCTGGGCTGTCCGCACCACTCTTTGCGGAGTCCTGCGATTGAGGGAGGTACAGTTCCCGTACCGGGCAGTGATGCAGCCAGTCAGGATTTTCTCAATTGTGCCCCTGTAGAAAGTTCTTAGGATTTGGGGGCTCATACCAAACTTACTCAACTGTCTGAAGTGAAAGAGATGCTGTTGTGCCTTTTTCACCACACACCTGGTGTGTACAGACCGCGCAAAGTCCTCGGGTTTGTGGATGTTACCCTCTACATCCCTGGATGACGAACCTGCCTGATAGGCCTGCCAGAAGGAAGCGCCAGAGGCAAGGCGTCCCACAGCAGTCTCCTGCAACAATGAGCACTATGATGGCCGGTTGAGATGTTGCACCATTTAAGGCTGGCCACCAAATGGCAGTGTTGATATCAGTGCATAATCCTTCATCCAGCTTTTCTTGAGTTACTCTACTCTCTACGAGAATAGTCTACTTGATCAACTCAGGAAACCATCATAATTAATGCTATCATGAGGCGAATGGAGCAGAACATAATACAATGTACATCATTCATTATCCACCTACCCTCTGTAAATGTTGGCGTGTGGCCAAGTGGTTAAGGCGTTCTTCTAGTGATCTGAAGGTCGCTAGTTCGAGCCTTGGCTGAGGCTGTGTGTGTGTCCTTGAGCAAGGCACTTAACCACACATTGCTCTGCGATGACACCGGTGCCAAGCTGTGTGGGTCCTAATGCCCTTCCCTTGGACAACATCGGTGGTGTGGAGAGGGGAGACTTGCAGTTTGGGCAACTGCCTGTCTTCCATACAGCCCTGCCCAGGCTTGCACCCTGGAAACTTTCCATGGTCTCATGAGAGGCCTACACACACCTTCTGTAAGTTCCAATAACAAGCTTACCTCTCAAATTTCCACATATCGAAAACACTCCTGTCTTGTGTGTTGGGCTATTTTCCCTTTTCCTGAATGAGTACTTCTCCATATCGTACAAGGTGCTTAGTATGAAATTGTTGCCTTCTTGATGGGTTCCCTGCCCACCACACTGAATGCCCCCCCCCCTCCTTCCACCACTAGTGCACTGTGGCTGCACTCAAACAAAGATGCAGCAACTTGTCCATGTGTCTTCTACAGCGGCCATCCAGATCAGCAACCTATACCCCCCTGCATGGACAAAGCACGGTGGTAGAAGGCGTAGAGGAACGTCATCTCTCCGGCCCACACTACCTCACCACAGGCCCCTCAGGACACCACTTAAAACTGCGCATTAGATGCTGAACTCCATACCCTCCGGCTGTCTGTAAGGACTTCATACATTCTCTCTGTGACTGCGTGGGTTTCCTCCGGGTGCTCCGGTTTCCTCCTAGAGTTCAAAGACGTACCAGTTGGTAGGTTAATTCGTCACTGACCCAGGGGGTCGTTGGGCGGCACAGCTTGAAGGGCTGGGAGAACCTATTCCAAACTGTACCTCAATTTTAAAAAATCTCACAGTAAAACTGAACCATACCTCTCCCACTACATCTTGGCATTAGACTATTCCTGGGCATAATTTACACACTAGTCTTTTTAAAAAGCTTCTGTTTCTCCACCCTTTCAGTTCATTCCATTTTCTAATCACAGCCTCATAAAGACTTGTGTGTGTATGTTTTTCAGGTGAACATCACATTAGGTGCGATATAAATCCAGGTGTCATTTCTTTTCTCCCTAGTTCAAGACTGGAAACCCAAAGCAAATGTAAACAGGGAAAAAAAAACACCACTTTAAGGAGGGAAGGAGCTTGTCGCACTCTGTTTAAGGCAGTTTTCTTTTAGTTACATGTCACGGAATAAAATTGCCAGACCGGCTACAAATGGTAGTGCAAAAATTAATCACTTCATTTGCATGAATTACAGATTCAAACTCTGTCTGAGCACTGATGGGAAAATGAGCTGACACCGATGCGATAAACGTAATGGCCCATTTATCTGAGGTTGCCAGGGCAACAGGAAAAATAACCAGACTCATAAAGTCGTGGTAATGAGGACGCAGTACACCCACTGCATGTGAAGGGGAAGAAAGAGCTCCATTAATGTTTGCACCTTTCACATTCTTTTCTAGGGTGTCCTGAAACAATTTCTAACCTATGAAGTGCTTTTGAAGCTTAATCAAGGTTGTAAGGTAAAGGCATGGCAACCAATGTACACATTCTACGACCTATCAGGCAGCACTGTGCCAATTTTTAAACCAAATGTTCACTTAATAAGGGATGAATATTGGAGCAGGATAGCAGAGATTGAGCTCCTGTTCCTCCACATCGGATGACTGATATCCACCAGTGAAGGACGGCAGGAGTTCGTCTTTACATATCATCCCCCAGAAAAATTCAACACACCATTGGAATTATATCCTCAAACCCTCACTAATGGTAAAGATCAAAGATTAACATTATTTGTCACATGTACATCAAAACATACAGTACTGTGCAAAAAGTCCAAAAGTCTTAGGATACACACACACACACACACACACACACACACACACACACACACACACTATATTATAGCTAGGCTGCATGGAACTGTCAATGTAGAGCAGGGAGCAGGAGCAAAGGATGTTGGGAATGCTGAGGGACAGGTGGCAGCGAAGGAATGCCAGGGGTGCAGGAGCAGACACATCCAGCCCTGAGGTACCAGGCAAGATCATTTGATTCCTAACAATTGGTTTATTGATCATTTCAGAATGTCTCTCTGGTGCTTCCCGCTCCCTCCCCTCACCCTTCCTCTTTGCCCAACCATGATTCTGCTCTCCCTGCCCCCTGCCCTCTCTCAGTCCACAATAGAGACTCATATCAGAATCAGGTTTATCATCACTCCCATATAACATGAAATTTGTTTCTTTTTTTGCACCAGCAGTCCAGTGCAATACATAAAATTACTACTGTATTGTGCAAAAGTCTTAGGTACCCTCGCTATATATACAAGTACCTAAAACGTTTGCACAGTACTGTACAGTTGCATCAATGACCAATGCAGTCCCATGGTGCGCTTGGGGCAGCCTGCATCTGTTGCTCTGCTTCAGGTGCCAATATAACATCCCCACAACTGACTAACCCTAACCCTAACCCGTGGAATGTGGGAGGACTCAGAATCTGCTGAGATGTTGAAAGAACTGAGACATAGTTGACATATACAGTGAACATACATATCCTATAAGGCCCTCTTCAAAAGGGTCGGGAACCACAACAGACCAGGCCATCAGGGCAGGGTGATGACGCAATCCCCAGTGTATCGCAGGGACATCCTTCTCCAACATCAGGGGTATCCACTGGAGGTGATGCCTCACCCATCATCAGCGATCCCCACCACCCAGGCCATGCCATCTTCTCCTAGTCACCATCGGGCAGGAGATACAGAAGCCTGAAGTCCCACACTACCAGGTTCAAGAACAGTTACCTCACTTCAACCATCTGATTCTTGATCCCTCCAGCCAAACCCTATTCACTGCAGTTGAGCAACATGACGACCACTTTGATTACGTGGTAATTCCATTCAGGCTCGACAGGAAGCTCAGAGATCTTGGCCTTCACCCTGCCTTGTGCAGCCGGATCCTGGACTTCCTGTCAGATCACCGGCAGGTGGTAAGAGTGGGCTCCCTCACCTCCACCCCTCTGACTCTCAACACAGGTGCCCCTCAGAGCTGTGTACTAGGTCCCCTCCTTTACTCTCTGTACATGTACGACATGTTGCCATCCACAGCTCTAATCTGCTAATTAAATTTGTCGATGACACTACATTGATTGGCCTAATCTCAAACAATAACGAGATGGCCTACAGGGAAGAAGTCATCTCTCTGACACAGTGGTGTCAAGAAAACAACCTCTCCCTCAATGTTGCAAAAACAAAGCAGCTGATTGTGGATTACAGAAGAAATGGAGATGGGCTAATCCCTATTGACATCAATGGATCTGGGGTTGAGAGGCTAAACACCTTTAAGTTCCACATCATCCACATCACCGAGGACTTTACGTGGTCTGTACACACCAGCTATGTGGTGAAAAAGGCACAACAGCACCTCTTTCACCTCAGACAGTTGAGGAAATTTGGTATGGGACCCCAGATCTGAAGAACTTGCTACAGGGGCACAATTGAGAGCATCCTGACTTAAGGGAACCATACCTCCCTTAACCGCAGAACTCTGCAGAGAGTTGTGCGGACAGCCCAGCACATCTGTAGTTGTGAACTTCCCATGATTCGGGACATTTACAAAGACAGGTGTGAGAAAAGGGCCCGAAGGATCATTGGGGACCCATGTCACTCCAACCACAATCTAGTCCAGATGCTACCATCCGGGAAACAGTACCGCAGCATAAAAGCCCGGACCAACAGGCTCTGGGACAGCTTCTTCCACCACTCACTCTGATTTGAGTGTATTTCTATGTTACATTGGCTGTTCTATTTATTGTAAATTACTATGATTGCACATTGCACATTTAGATGGAGGCATAACCTAAAGAGTTTTACGCCTTGTGTATGTGAAGGATGTAAGAAATAAAGTCAATTCAATTCAATTAGGAGGGGTGGGGGGGCTGGGTAGCACAGTAACGCTTTACAGCACCAGTGATCTGGGCTCAAGTCCCACCAATGTCTGGAAGGAGTTTGTACATTCTCTCCATGACAATGTGGGTTTCCTCCAGGTCCTCTGGTTTCCTTCCACATGCCAAAGACGTATGGCTTTGAGTTAGTGAGTTGTGGTTATGCTGTGTTGGTACCGGAAGCACAGCCCCCAGCACATCCTTGGATTGTGTTGGTCATTGATGCGGACGACGCATCTCCCTCCTCCTCTCTTCTTCCATCCCCCACTCTGGCCTCTTACCTCCTCTCACCTGCCTATCACCTCCCCCTGGTGCCCCTCGACCTCCCCTCTCTCCTATCAGATTCCTTCGTCTCCAGCCCTTTACCTTTCCCACCCACTTGGCTTCAGCTATCACCTTCCCGCTAGTCCTCCTTCCCCTCCCCTCCGCCACTTTACTCTAACATCTTCCACCCTTCCTTTCCGGTTGTGAAGAAGGCTTTCAGCCCGAAATGTCCGCTGTTTGTTCATTTCCATGGGCGAGGCCTGACCTGCCAAGTTCCTCCAGCATTTTGTGTGCATTGCTCTGGATTTCCAGCATCTGTTCATGTGTTTACGGCACATTTCACTATATGGGCCAATGTTTCAATGAACTGTAACAAAGAAATCTCATATTTAATTGTTAAGTCTTTCAGATAATGTCAACCCACTGGCTCTAGTCAATGAGGGAGAGGACAAAGCAATTCTAGACAAAAATCAAATGAATGAGGACACAATATTCATTCACAAATTAAGTCGAAATGTAAATGACAGAGTAAACCCACATGCATAAACTATATGACTCATAGGAGCAGAATTAGGGCATTCAGCCCATCGAGTCTGCTCTGCCATCCCATCACGGTGGATCCCAGATCCCACTCAATCCTATACACTTGCCTTCTTGCCATGTCCTTTGATGCCCTGACTGATCAGGAAACAATCAGACACCAAATCTTTAGTGTCGTGGTCGATGAAATCGGCGTTGAGTGCTGTCAGTATTGCTTCTGCAAAAATCTCCACATCGCCTGGCATGGACAGTGAACTAACATCAGTTTCTCTCCCCAGACCAATACCCTGACATTACTCAACAAGCTCTGATGGGTGGGATATTATCTTTCATGTGCTCGATACCTGATTCCCAAAGTGGTGGGGAGGATGGAGTCTACGATGGAGCTGGCAGAGTCTGCAACCCTATCGTATGGCTATAGAAATCTGCAAGAGTCTTTGGTGATATATCTAGAGAACATCTGGGTGGTGGCTCAGTCACTCAGGTCATTCTCAGGTCAAGATGGTGCCTGCAGCTGGTGCTCCTTCAGTTAACGTCTTCTGGATAGATCATGAAACCATATATTTCACTTCTTGTATGTCTTCTACGTTTCTTTTCTGTCTTGAATGTGATTCTGGAATTGTTGGGAGTCTATGATTTACAGTTTGGAGACTTTTTTAAAATACAAAATTCCTTCATTACAAATATCGGAGCTATACAATACATACAAAACAGTGACTAACACAATTACTACGCTACATGTAAGACAATACACATTAAACCAAAATGTTCCCACATCTATCAATGATGGCATTTACACCCCGCGGAGCCCAACGGTCCCGGAACGCCTCGAAGGCTGCTGTGGTCTGCGCGTCTTCCTTTTCAATATGTACCCAAACATGAACATACCGTCTAAACATTGCCAGGCCGTCTGCCCGGGCAGACCCTCCCACCACTCGTTTCCAAGACCCACGGATGGCTGTTTTCGCCAGCCCCAGGAGCAAGTTGACAAGGACATCCTCATCCCTCCATGCCCCCCTCCTTACTGGATGACCATTTATAAATAGGGTGGGGCTAGAGTGCAACCAGAAGGCAAGAAGCAGCCCATGCATATGCGCAAAAAGGGGCTGTGGCCTCACACACTCCTGGTACATGTGGTACACGGTCTCCTCCAGCCCACAGAAGTGACATGAGATCAGTGTACAAACTGAAGAACTTATTGCAGGGCACCGTTCTATGCAGCACCCTCCAGCCGAGATCCCCCAGGTGCATGGGAAGAACCCCCTCATAAAGGGACTTCCAGTGGGGACCCTCCTCACCTCCAGTTGGAAAGACTGACCGCCATGGCGTGTCAGGACAGTGCACAAGGGCAAGGAAATGGAGAGTGTGGAGCAGCAGCCCATACAGATACCTCCTACTTGCATCCCTGAATGGGACTGTGGGTATCTAGGAGAGACGGCTCAAGTTGTGTGGACTTGGCTCTCAGAAAAGATTGCGGGGCCTGGGCCCGACAAGCAGCTCAGCCTGAGTCTGACCACACACCTGAGCCGCACTGACCAACCGTTGAGGTAGGGCAAGGATTGGCCAGGACCCCGGCCTCCGCCTGAGGAGGGGATTCCCGGCCTGAGGGGACCATGTTCCAGACTCTCAGTAGGTCCTGATAGAAGCCGGGCAGACTCCGCAAAGCAGCGCGGCTGATGCTCGCAGATGATAGCCACATCTCTTCGTGAAGACAGCAGCCCCTCCGGAGGAAGAATGTCGCCAACACGTGCCATCTGAGACGGTGCCCGGCGTACAGGAATCTCTGCAGAGACTTGAAGCAGAGAGCCTCCAGTCACATACATGCACACACCAGCGACTGTCCGCCCTCTCCCACTGGGAGACTCAAGACCGCTGGAGAGACCCAGTGTTTCTTGTTACCCCAGAAGAAGTCCACTAACTTCCTCTGCATTCTTGCATCAAAAGGGGCAGGAGGGGCCAAGGTGACCATCCGGTACCACAACATGGAGGCCACCAGCTGGTTTATGACCACCACCCTGCCTCGATAGGAAAGCACCCTGAGAAGGCCTGACCAGTGCCCCATCCAGGCCATGACTTTCGTCTCCAGGTCCTGCCAGTTCGCCAGCCAGGTCTCCGCAGAAGGACTCAGGTAGACTCCCATACAGAGAAGACGTCTGGTACTCCACTCAAAAGCTCTCATCTCCTCCGGCAGGGAGTCCACCTGCCACTGACTCACTAAGAGTCTGGAACGTATCGCCCAGTTGATCCTAGCGGAGGATGCCGCCGAGAAAACTTCTTGGCACTCGCGCATCCTCCGCAGGTCATTGGAGACTGTTGGGGTGTTTCAGCGCTCTGCAGTCTACAAGGGGATTCTGACAGGCAGAGGCAGTGTGCAGGAATGTCGTGGTGAGAAGGCTGTGGGCAGATGTCTGACTCCATTTCACTGATTAAACCTCCCATCGTTTGCCGATTAATGCAACAATGGAGATTGAAATGCCAACTGCCTGCCTTTTTGTCGTCTGGGGGATCGCTCTGCTGTCAGAGAGGGGAAGTTGTCTTTTTATTGCTGTGCTACAGCGAGGAGAGACAGCCTTTTTATCACTGGTGAGATGGCTCTGCTACAGAGAGGAAGAACGTTGCCCCGGTTTTCTGCATTTTGGATGTGGACTTGAACTGTGAACTTTTTTTCACTCTCATGGTTTTTTTTGGTATTCTGTGTTTCTCGCCTGATCTTCCAAATTTTATTGTGAGGGGGATTTGGGGGCCAATGTGCCTGTTCCGTTTTTGTTCATTCCTTTGCGTTCTTTTCTTTCATGGTTCTGTGTCTGTCTGGAGAGGAAAAACATCAGAGATGTATACTTTGAAAATAAATGGATCTTGAAGTGGATTGATACCCGGATATGAAGAGAAGAGATTGGGGAGGGGGAGCAGAATCAAAAAGGTCAGTGTAATGAATGGTGGTGCTAGGGGTCATTCTGGAGTTATGACATTATGGAAGCAAGGGACTAACTCAATGAGAACCAGTCTTCAGGAGGTGAAACCTGTCCACAATTTAACATATCTTGTGGCTAGTAAAACCAAACCAATCCTTCTGATTCTGTCCCAGTGATTCTACACGGGGGTGGGGGGGGGGGGAAACAATGAATGTTCCTGCCATTAGCACATTGTTAAAGGTGTATTTAACCATTAAAGGTGCTACTTGATACACAGTTCAGGATAAATCTATTTTGTCAGTTAGAATTCTGGTCAGTTGTATATTCACGGAGCTGTCCCTCAGCCCTGCAATGAAAGGGTGTCTGGCTTTTCGAACAGACACTCAGTATTGAATTTCCAAAGCAGTTCTGCTAGTTACCATTGTAAATATGTAATTTGGCAAATTTACTTGACTATATTCAAAATATTAAAGTATATGATCATAGCAATTGAAAATGTAGTTAATGAATTATTGGTATTGTTGTGTTGAAGTGTAAAACATCATATCAGAAGAGTGCGATTCCATTGAATTCTCCTGGACTCTCTCTCTCCTAGAGGCTCTCTGTGTTAATAAAGACTTTTATACTTCCCGGTAACATACACAACATGCTGGTGGAATGCAGCGGGCCAGGCAGCATCTATAAGAATAAGTACAGTCGACGTTTCGGGCTGAGAGCCACAAAGGGTTCCACCAGCATTTTGTGTGTGTTGCTTGAATTTCCAGCATCTGCAGTTTTCCTCGTGTTTGCGTTTTTAAATACACTTCCCGGTTACAGCTTCTGTGTGGCTCAGTTTTAGTGTCACAACAGTGGAAGAGGCTCAGAAGACTGGTTAAAATCCTATTTCTTATGTTACTATATTCTTATTAAAACTGGTGAAAAGTGTGAGGAAGCCTAAAGCAACTATTATAATAATAATTAATAATAAGTAAATAGATAAATAGTGTCCACAGGCTTCACCATCCCTCCAGTGCTGGGGCAAAGTGCCACATTCTTAGAGTGGCATTGTGACATGATGCATTTCAGTCTGCATGTGTTCTGCTGGGAACAATGTTGATGGTGATTTGTAGCATGGTATTAAATCAAGATTAGGTGACTTCATTGTTCTGGCCATCAGCTAAATCAAGGCATCAATTCCGGGAACAAAAGAAAGGCCTGGTAGAAGCAAGCCTTGCATTTGCCAGGTGCAGACCAGTTTACTTCGCTGTGCCTTGATGCCGTTCTGCATCACCTTTCAGACTCCCCGTTATTCTCCTGTTTCCAAGTTGCTCGATGTGACGCACCCCACCCACTGCTGGAAAAGAGGGCCAACTCTGGGCCTGCACACTTTATCCACAAGGGTTCCCTTGGGGTAGTTGTGACATACCTCCAACAAAGGCAGTGTTGAAATGTGAGTATTATTAAAAGTAAGTTAATACTAATCGGGGAGCTGTTAGCAGCAAGAGGCGGGATCCGGGGCTGGCGGTGTCTTTACTTGAAAAAAAAGTGAAAAAGACTAAGGAGCTGGTGGTGGACCTGAAGAGGGCCAAGGCACCGGTGACCCCTGTTTCCATCCAAGGGGTCAGTGTGGACATGGTGGAGGATTACAAGTACCTGGGGATACGAATTGACAATAAACTGGACTGGTCAAAGAACACTGAGGCTGTCTACAAGAAGGGTCAGAGCCGTCTCTATTTCCTGAGGAGACTGAGGTCCTTTAACATCTGCTGGATGATGCTGAGAATGTTCTACGAGTCTGTGGTGGCCAGTGCTATGATGTTTGCTGTTGTGTGCTGGGGCAGCAGGCTGAGGGTAGCTGACACCAACAGAATCAACAAACTCATTCGTAAGGCCAGTGATGTTGTGGGGGTGGAACTGGACTCTCTGACGGTGGTATCTGAAAAGAGGATGCTGTCCAAATTGCATGCCATCTTGGACAATGACTCCCATCCACTCCATAATGTACTGGTTAGGCACAGGACTACATTCAGCCAGAGACTCATTCCACCGAGATGTAACACTGAGCATCATAGGAAGTCATTCTTGCCTGTGGCCATCAAACTTTACAACTCCTCCCTTGGAATGTCAGACACCCTGAGCCAATAGGCTGGTCCTGGACTTATTTCCACTTGGAATAATTTACTTATTATCATTTAATTATTTATGGTCTTAAATTGCTATATTTCTACACTATTCTTGGTTGGTGCGACTGTAACGAAACCCAATTTCCGTCGGGATCAATAAAGTATGTCTGTCTGTCTTCCGCTCTTTTACTCCCAGTATGCATTGTATATAGTTCCTCCACCCAGGCCGCACGAGGTACCTGGAAGCCTCTGTATTGTAAATATCATTTCCCGTCCCAGATAAAGATGTCTTTTGGCCATCAAGTTGTCGAGTGGTCTTTTTGTAAAGTAGAAATTACCACATATTTTTGGTGACGAGGTAAACTGGTTTTGAGGACGGGTCGGCCCCGTTTTCCAATCAGGAGGTGTGAGCGGGCGAGGAGCCTCGTGTTTGGATGGCTGCGTTCGGAGCCATCGGTGTGTTCGACGAGCGAATCGAGGAGTGGCCAGAGTAAGAGGAAAGGTTGGGCCACTTTGTCTGTGCTAATGGAATTACTGAGGAGGCAATTCCTGAGTGTGTGGGGTGCAAAGACGTACAAGCTGATCAGGAACTTAGCTACACTGTGGAAACCGGGAGAAATTCCATATGACGAACTGGTCAAGCTCGTGGAGAACCACCACAATCAGAAGCCTTCGGTGATAGTTCAACGGTTCAAGTTTCGCGGCCATGTCTGGAAGCCAGGTCAGTCTGTGGGTGATTTTGTGGCCGAGCTTCAGCAGCTGTCGGAGCATTGCGATTTCGGAGCTGTGTTGGATGACGTGCTCCGTGACAGATTAGTATGTGGCATTAATAATGACACCGTACAACACCGCTTGTTGGGGTCCTAGAGATTGCCCAAGGCATGGAGTTGGCTGCTGATAATGCCAAGGATATACAGAAAGGATATGGGGGGTCGCAGTCGACAGCAGTGCTCCAAGTCAGGAGGGAGACTGGTAGACGGGAAAAGCGGGTGGAATGTTTTCAGTGTGGAGGAACTCACTATGCAAATGTATGTAAATTCAAAGATACAGTCTGCCATGCTTGTAGCAAAAAGGAACCTTTCGTTAAAAAGTGCAGGAGCATAAAGGGTGAGGTTAAGCCTGGGCAGGGGAAAGCTCAGTAGACTCAGGCAGCTTCACACCGCCTAGGAGAAGCAGACGGAGAGGCAGTGTGTGCCTACAACATGTTTGGGGTGGAAACGGATGAGGGACCACCTGAACCATATTATGCCACAGTCACTGTCAAGGGAAAGGACATTAAGTTCAAGATTGATTCCGGGGCTACTGCATCGGTCGTTAGTGAAGAGACCTACAGGAGGACATGGGGATCCAACCTGCCTCCTATCAGACCACCTAAGCTCCAACTCAGGACTGATAAGGGGCAGCCCATACCTCATTTAGGGGTGTTATATGTGGATATTTTGGCTGTGGACCGGAAGGCTGAAGCCAGGCTGGTGACAGCTAAGGGCAGTGGGCCCAGTCTTTTGGGCCGCGATTGGCTCAACTGGCGTGAATTTAAATATGCACACATGACGGAAGAGCGTGAGGTGCAGCGTGCAGATGAAGTCACCGATGGCAACGTGAGTGACAGACAGTCCGGACACGTTTGAGAGTGAGCTCACAGCGCAGCTTATTACAGCCTATCACAGGAGCAATTGAAGTTACCCCCTCGGCACTGAAAGCCAGCACGCCACTTCTAGTACGGCGAAGCAGTGACCCAGCTCTGGTACCACCTGCCCAGTCACAGCAAGGTGCATCTCAGCCTGATGATCCCGCTAACAGGAACCTGCACGTGAAGCCAATCGTAACAGTAGCAAGCGGAGCACCCGCGGACAATGTAAGAACAGAGCCTCCAGGACCAGCAGACAAGCATTCAGCAAGCACTCTAAGTGATTTGACAAAGAAAGTAGAATTTTCTGGAGGCAGTGGCCCCCTGGGAATCCATGTGGTGCCTTTTAACTCTACGCTGAGTGGAAGATTCCTTGGCCTGATTGTTCATGGTATTGACGAGAACAGCCGTTCAAGAAAAGAGAACCTGCTCCAGGAGAATGAATGTATCATCAAAATCAATGACTGTGATCTAACAGACAAGACCTTTGTTCAAGCACAAGAGGTTTTCCGAAACGCATTGCGATTTCCTGCTGTTGAACTCCAGATAATTCCAAGTTATAACAAGGAACTCTAAGAAAAATTTGCAATTGGGTCTATTCTGAGCCATGGTTGTGACGATGGTTCAAGAACCAAAGTTCCTTCTTCAGTGCGTTCCAAGCTAGGTGGCAAACCTGCAGATGCCGTTTATCCCAACAATGCTGAGAATAGCTTGCCACGATTTCCAAGAAGCTCAGTAGTCCAAAACAGTTAAGGAGCAATGACTACTTAATGCATACCAGGAAAGCATGTCCACCAGTGACTTTGCTAGAGGGAGAGACACTGGCAGAGGGGGCAGAGTCCCCTGAAGAGGATGGACATTCTCACACGGACACACGGACCCCTCTCATGTCCCCAACACTAGATCCTTGCTGTCCCAGATAAAGATGTCTTTTGGCCATCAAGTTGTCAAGTGGTCTTTTTGTAAAGTAGAAGTTACCACAGGCAGTGTCGCAAAGGACAGGTAACCAAGGTTATTCAGCAGTACCAAGTCAATTACTACAAAAAAAAAGTACAGTAACAGTTTTGCAAGTTTAACAAGTTTCATGTCAGTCCATCACTTCCTCTACTGCCTCAATGAGGCAGCTCTCAGGTTGGAGGAGGAACACCTCGTATTCTGTCTGCGTAGCCTTCAACCTGACGGCATTAACAACAATTTCTCTAACCTCTGCGGAGAAGTAGCCTTTCTCTCTTTTTCCATCCTCCTTTCTGGCTCCCCTCTGACCCATTTTCTGCTCCTCACCTGCCCATCACCTCCCCCCTTCTCCTTTTCCCATATTACACTCTCTTCTCCCATCTGGCTCCACCAATCACTCTCACCTTCTCCCCTCACCTGGTCTCACCTATCGCCTGCCAGCTGCTATTGTTTCCCCTCCCCCACCTTCTTATTCTGCCTTCTTTCCAGTTGTGATGAAGGATCTCATCCTGGAACATCGGTTGTTTCTTCCTCTCCACAGACGCTGCCTGATCTGCTGAGTTCCTCCAGCATTTTGCGCGTGGTGCTCTGGATTTCCAGAATCTGCAGAATCTCTTGTGTTTAAGTTCAGGAAAGTCAGCTTTACTGAAATCAACTCTTACCATTTATTTTTACGTAAAGACATTGACACATCTCACGGTCGATGGAATTATGAGAACAACCGGCAGGAGCCTAGATCTGCTGATGCCCTGACACACAAACGGTGGCGTCAAGTTACCATAGCCACATCCGGTTGCCATAGGCAACCTCTGACGCAGCTTTCGCACTGGAATGACCAGGCCGTCTGGCATCACGAGCAGAGGGTGAAGCAGAAGTGGTGCAGCTTACGGTCTAGTCTTTTCAGAACAGGATGAGCCCTTGAGAACTCAGACACTAGTTGCGATATCTCAGTCAGCCTGTGTCCAGAGCTCCAGAAGTCACTCTGGACTGAGACTAAAGAAGAAGTCTCTTTAATCATGGTAGTGGACTTTATGGGTAGGGTTAGGAAGGTTATTCTAATTACTTTTTTAGGCCATAAAACATAGCAAAAGAATTTGGCCTTTCAGCCCATCATCATTCAATCATGGCTGATTTATTTTCCCTCTCAGTCCCATTTTCCTGCCTTCTCACCGTAACCTTTGACATCCTTATGAATCAAGAACCTATCATCCTCCACTTTAAATATATCCAATGATTTGCCCTCCATAGCCATCTGTGGTTATGAATTGCACAGATTCACCACCTACTGGCTGAAGAAATTTCTTTCCTCTCTGCTCTACCAGTCTGTTGTTGCCAGTACAATCTTCTATGTGGTGGTGTGCTGGGGCAATGGCATCAACACAGGTGATGCCAACAGGCTCAATAAACTGATTGGAAAGGCTGGCTCTGTTATAGGAGTCAAACTGGAGGCTGTGATAGATGAAAGGACCCCACGTAAAACCATGGTAATTCTGGACAATGTTTCTCACCCTCTGCATGCCACCTTGGCTGAACAAAGGAGCACTTTCACTAATAGACTAAGACAGCTGTGCTGTTCGAAAGAGCTCTTTATGAGCACTTACCCTCAGCCATTAGGTTCCAATAATAAGTCAATCTATAGCCAGGGAAATGATGGCTCCTCCTGTCTGAGGTAACTTATTTTTTATTCTTTCTTATTTCCCTTCTAAAACTTGTATACCTGTGCACTTGTAATGCTACTGTAGCACTGTAATTTCCTTTGGGATCAATAAAGTATCTCTCTAAAGAGATGTCCTATTCTGAGGCTGCTCCCACCATTGGAAACATCCTCTTCTTGTCAAAATGAGCAGATACAACCACTTATTGTGCCGAGAGGCCTAGGCGAGGATAGTAACAACCCAAGTGTTGGAGTATCCAAGACCAGAGGTGAGACACAATTTCGAGACTAAGTCGAGAACGGGGTTCTTGTCTAGATGCTAGATGAGAACCTGATGAGACTAGACGAGTATCCAAATGAGAGGGAGATCCTGAGCGCAATCGCAGACTGAACCAAAGTTGAACTGGCAATTGAGCACCAAAACTTTAAATATCCAGATCTTGATGCCAAATCATGGTCGCCAATTAGCAGAGCAGGCCAGAATCTTTAAAGGGTCTGCATCAGCTACCCATCCTTCAGCGATGTATGTAGCTCTCCATTTTTCTATCATCCGTGTGCCTACCTGAGGGTCTCATAAATGTTCCTCATGTATCTCCTGGCACTACCACCACCCCAGAAGCACATTCCTCACAACTCTCTGCGTAAAAAAAATATGCTTACCTCTGAAATGCCCCTATACTTCCCTCCAATCACCTTAAACTTATTCCCCCTCGTATTAGCTATTTCTTCCCTGGGACAAAAGTCCTGATGAAGGGTCTTGGCCTGAAATATTGACTCTTTATTCCTCTCCATAGATGCTGCCCAAGTTCCTCAACATTTTGTGTGTGTTGCTCTGGCTATCCACTCAATTGGTGTCTCATCCTTTGGATAACATTGGGTGAAGGTTAAACTTTAGCCAGGACACCAGGAGAACCACTTGTGTGCCTTCACAGTCCATCAAATGACCTTTAACATCTGAATGAGTTTGCAGAAGTGAGGGACAACTCTCCTCACTGCTTCTCAGCAGCACCACTGCAGATTACGTGCTCAAGCCTCTAAAGCTGAAGTCAGTCTTGAACCCGTAACTCACTGCTAAGCTCACTAAACTTCGAACTCCAGCTCTTGCTTCTCTTAGGACAGTCAAATTTATTGCCACATGTATGCGTACAGTACTGTGCAAAAGTCTTAGCCACATATACAGTATACATATAGCCTGGGACCTCTACACAGTACAGTCGGCCCTCCTTATCCACAGATTCCGCATGCACGAATTCAACCAACTGCGAATCGCGAAAACCCGGAAGTGCTCTTCCAGCACTTGTTGTTCGAGCATGTACAGACTTTTTTTTCTTGTCATTATTCCCTAAACAATGCAGTATAACAACTATTTTACATAGCATTTACATTGTATTAGGTATTATAAGTAATCTGGAGATGATTTAAAGTGTACGGGAGGATGTGCGTGGGTTATCGTGGATCAGGATCGAAAAAAATCGGAAGTTCTCTTACTCAGTAAGTCAGAACAGGTACATCAGGTATTATTTAGCGTTAGTCAAACGTTTGTCTTCGTATATATTTTACCTTTTTATGCATATAAAATGCTTAAGAACATATGTTTCAGCGCTGGGCTCGGGAACTTCTTCCCGAGTTCGATCCAGTGACAGACTACTATCGAGTGCGCTCTGCACCATGCTGGGTTGATGTGGGGATCAAAAACCCTAAAACCCCAAAACCCAATAATTAAAGCACTGCATTGCTTAGTAGTAATTGTAGCTTTCATCAGGACAGAGTTTTTCTCACTTATCCTTTAAAATTGTTCCGATCGTTGACTGACTGACCCTTTTCCAATGACCAATGGCGTTTCACCTCTTTCCCATTGCTTTATTATTTCCACTTTATATTTTCAATCGCGATCGTGATTATTTTTGTGAACAGAAACACTGCAGATTCAGATCTCTACCGCTAAATCATAATGTCCACCGCACTGAGACGGGTTGAATAAGGTCAGAGGTTCCGCTGGGTCCTAATGTCCACCGCACTGAGACAGGTTGAATAAGGTCAGAGGTTCCACTAAATCCTAATGTCCACCGCACTGAGATGGGTTGAATAAGGTCAGAGGTTCCGCTAAATCCTAATGTCCACCGCACTGAGACGGGTTGAATAAGGTCAGAGGTTCCGCTAAATCCTAATGTCCACCGCACTGAGACGGGTTGAATAAGGTCTGAGGTTCTGCTGGGTCCTAAGATACACCGCACTGAGACAGGTTGAATAAGGTCAGAGGTTCCGCTGGGTCCTAATGTCCACCGCACTGAGACGGGTTGAATAAGGTCAGAGGTTCCGCTAAATCCTAATGTCCACCGCACTGAGACGGGTTGAATAAGGTCAGAGGTTCCACTGGGTCCTAAGATCCACCGCACTGAGACAGGTTGAATAAGGTCTGAGGTTCCGCTGGGTCCTAATGTCCACCGCACTGAGACAGGTTAAATAAGGTCTGAGGTTCCGCTGGGTCCTAATGTCCACTGCACTGAGACAGGTTGAATAAGGTCTGAGGTTCCGCTGGGTCCTAATGTCCACCGCACTGAGACAGGTTGAATAAGGTCTGAGGTTCCGCTGGGTCCTAAGATCCACCGCACTGAGACGGGTTGAATAAGTCTGAGGTTCCGCTGGGTCCTAATGTCCACCGCACTGAGACAGGTTGAATAAGGTCAGAGGTTCCACTGGGTCCTAAGATCCACCACACTGAGACAGGTTGAATAAGGTCTGAGGTTCCGCTGGGTCCTAAGATCCACCGCACTGAGACAGGTTGAATAAGGTCTGAGGTTCCGCTGGTTCCTAAGATCCACCGCACTGAGACGGGTTGAATAAGGTCTGAGGTTCCGCTGGGTCCTAAGCTCCACCGCACTGAGACGGGTTGAATAAGGTCTGAGGTTCCGCTGGGTCCTAATGTCCACCGCACTGAGACAGGTTGAATAAGGTCTGAGGTTCCGCTGGGTCCTAAGATCCACCGCACTGTGACGGGTTGAATAAGGTCTGAGGTTCCGCTGGGTCCTAATGTCCACCGCACTGAGACAGGTTGAATAAGGTCTGAGGTTCCGCTGGGTCCTAAGATCCACCGCACTGAGACAGGTTGAATAAGGTCTGAGGTTCCGCTGGGTCCTAAGATCCACCGCACTGAGACAGGTTGAATAAAGGAATTGAGCATCTGCTAATTTTGGTATCCACGAAGGGTCCCGGAACCAATCCCTCGCGGATAAGGAGGGCTGACTGTACTGTAGTAATTTTATTTATTGCACTGTACTGTTGTCACAAAAAAAAATTCATGACAGGTTGTATCGCCACCCGCACCAACCCCCACACCGACACACCTTCTCTGCCACCTGTCCCACACCCCTCCCATGGTGCTCCACCCTCCCTATTCCCAACATCCTTTGCTCCCTCCAGATCTACAAACTCACTCTCCACTCCACATTGACACTTACAGTACTGCACAATAATCTTGGGCACATATATGTATTTGGGGTGCCTGGGACTTTTGCTCAGTACTGTAGTAATTTTATATATTGCCCTGTGCTGCTGTAAAAAAACAAATGTCATGACACACGTAACTACACTGGTCCAATGAAATAATGGCCACGCATCATACAGATGTCCTTCAAGATTTATTTTTATCTCTTAAATGAAGTCAAATAAAAACACTAAAAACTTATCACACTGTCTGTGTAAAGGCACACCAACCCCATTATACACAATATAAAACAAATAAAAACAATTACTGTGCGCGCCTCTTGGACCACGTGCAGAATAAGGTTATTTTAGGGCCATGTGTCTTTCCCTGCTTCCATGTTGGTTCTGACCCATAATGCCACAGTCATGCTCCTATTAAACTCGGGTCATGTGACCCATTACACTCTACATTAAATAAAACCTTACATAAAATCCACAAAATTTTTAATCAAACATTATATTAGGATGATAAAATAATCATGAATTTGTGACAAAAACATAAAATAAACATCTCTCTGAAACATGTCTCTGAGGCAGTTACAACATATGTGAGTGATGATAAGCCTGATTCTGATGTGTGTCTCTATTGTGGACTGAGAGTGGGAAGGGGGCAGGGAGAGGGGAATCATGGTGGGGAAAAGGAGAAGGGAGAGAGGAGGGAGCGGGAAGCATCAGAGAGACATTCTGGAATGATCAGTAAATCAGTTGTTTGGAATTCAGTGACCTTGCCTGGTGACTCAGGGCTGGGTGTATCTCCACCCATGCCACCCCTTCCCCTGACACTCCTTCTCTGCCACTTGCCCCACACCCCACCCACAGTGATCCATCCTCACCATCCCCAACATCCTTTGCCACTGCTATTTCCAGACTCGCATGACAAATACACTACAGTGAAGAAGTCTCAGGCACATATATAGCTAAGCTGTCTAAGCCTTCAGCAGATACTTGTGGGTGCAATGAAAACTTACTCAAAGCAGCATCACAGGCACGTAGCATTACCTCAGCAATGTTCACAAGGAAAGCATTAATTCTCCAAAATCTTTATAAGAAGAAAATCACAATTAGAACAAAATATAAAGTCCATTTAGTGCAAAGTGATGAAAGCAGTCAAAGTGTTGGTCGGCTACAGTGATTAAGGTTTTGCTGGTTGGTTCAAGAATCGAGTGGTGTTCATCCAATGCAAACAGTTATTCAGCACTGAAAAACAGATTGCCTACAATGAACTCCACCTGGTTATTGTGGCAGGTACCCTTGATGGTTCCACAGGCTTCAAGGGAGAAGTCCATTTTTGTTCAGGTAGACAGTAATTAACACCTTTGACAGTGCTTCCCAAACCCAAGCCCTCTACAAGCAAGAAGGAAAAGGATAGGAAAAGCCATCTAGAAGTTGTCTTTCAAGCCACATTTCATACTGCTATGGAAAGATGTTGTTCCTTCACTGCTGATAGGCAAAGTCCTGAAACTACCTCCCTAATACCTCAAGGACTTCAGCGTTTCACAATACATCTCCCCACCACCCTCTCAATAGCAATAGGGATGGGGAATTAAAAATAAAAAAGATAAAATATGAAGATCAGCTTTATTGTCACATATGCCTTGCAACTTCAAAGCACACAGCAAAATGCATCATTGGCTTCAAGTCAAATCAAAGAGGGTTTTGCTGGGGGCAGCCCTCAAGTGGTAACCGGTGGCAACATAGCATGCCCACAATTTACTGAACCTAATCATAAAGCTTTGGAGGGTGGAACGAAAGCCATGTGATCATGGAGAGGACGTACAGTGGCAGGAATTGAACCCTGATCTTACAACTGACGATGTAAAGTGCTCGCGTCGACTGATACCTCAGCTGTCAAATGCTAATCCAGCTTATAAAAAACACACCCATTGATTGAATATTCAAAAATCTTTAAACATCTCAGCGGCTGCAAGCTATGACTTATTATTTAACACGTAAAAAGCTGAGTTCCTGCGTCGTTTTGTGTGTACTGCTCAGATTTCCACCATCTGTATGTTTTCTTGGGTCCATTTTTTTTAACCTCCTCTATTCTGCAGTCTCTGAACTAAAGTCCACTGGGCAGCCAAAGAGCACAAGGTAAGTAATAGGCCAATCAATTCCTCCTGCACTGCAGAATAATGTCAGATCCTACACCTCATCGCACACAAAATGCTGGGGGAACGCAGCAGGCCAGGCGATGTCTATGGAAAAGAGTACAGTCAATGTTTCAGGACAAAACCCTTCAGTAGTACACCTCAAACCCACTTTCACACCAAATTCCCAGTTTTGTCCAGAGAGCCGAGACATTTTCTATTTTTTTAAGTTGATTGGAGCATTGGGACTTCACTAGCAACGCCAGTGTTTATTGTCAATCCGTAATTGCCCCTGAACTGGGGAAAGAGATTAATGTCAGTCACATTGTGTCATTCTCAACCCATGTGCAAATTCCCTCATTGGACAGGCACTAATGAAATAGTGAGTTTTATATTAATCTAACACGACTGATACAACCTTTTAACTTAAAAGTTCAGGTTAATTTAGTTGCTTGAATTTGAATTCCCCAGTTGCCATGGTGGGGTTTGAACTCATGCCGCTGGATCACTGGTCCAGAACTCTGGCTGCTGGCCCAGGAACTTAACCACCATGCTGCCATAAATCTCTTGCATCTTATTGTGAACTAACCTTGACACCAAGTGGGGTGCTTCTCCTTCTCTGAGCTCTCCTCCAATTTTAATAAATAACCTCAAAACGTTCAGAGTTTATGCCGTGTCATTCTTCAGTACAGTACAGTAAAGGAGAATGAGGCGATTGCTACTCCGGGTACAATGCAGCTTAAAGAGGACACAATAAGCGTAAAGAACACAATAAAAATGAAAATCACAATACATATAAATACAAAAGCAATCCTACAAAACACAATGTAGAATGTCAGGAAAGTGGTACAGGAGCCTTAGGTTCAGGATCAGCTATCAGGCTCTGGAACCAGAGTGGATAATTCAACTCAACTCAATGCTGAACCTATGGACTCACTTTGAAGGACTCTGCAACTCAGGTTCTCAGTATTATTTATTTACTTTTATTCTTATTTGGGTTTTTTTTTGTGTATTTGCACAGTTTGACTATTTTTGCACATTTTGTCAGTCTCTGTGTGTAGATTTTCAATGATTCTATTTTTTTGTTCTGTTGTGATGCCTGCAAGGAAATGAATCGCAGGGTAAGTATATGATGATATATACAGTACATACTTTGATAATAGATCTACTCTGAACTTTGAACAAGTAACTGGTCTATACATAGACTGATGGTATGTGATTAAGTGATGCTAGGTGCTATGTAGTTAATGGTGATGGGGTGGGTTAATGGGTGGAGATGTTGATCAGCCTGATGGCTCGGGGGAAGTAATTGTTTCTCAGTGTAGTGGACACCTCTTCCCTAAGTAAAGCATCTAATATAGAATCATAAGCACAGGAGCTTCTGCAGATGCTGGATATCTACAGCAACACACACAAAATGCTGGAGGAACTCAGCAGGCCGGGCAACCTCTATGGAAGCGAATAAACAGCTGACGTTTTGGACTGAGAACCATCATCAGAATCAAGTAAGCATCAGGTAGAAACACACCAGGAACAAAAGTTGCCCTAATTTACCAGTCATTGTGAGTTCAAATCCCATTCTAGCAGCATCAAGCAACTACAGTGACCAAGCATTTGAAGGCTATTCAATTATTAAGGGAATGAGAGGCCCCTGTCTCCACAAATTCATGGATAAATTGTACCCAGTAGGCTCCTGAAAACCCTGAACAGAGCCACCAGTGAGCCTTATGCAGTACTCTGATCAGCTGGAAGGATAGACACACTAACACCAACGTACAGCTGTGCCAAAGAGAACAAGTGGCAAGTATGAAAGAAGACACTGACCGACCAAAGGACCCAACCACTAACCACGGCCATCACTGACTCTTACCCACACTGCACCAGGATTGCTCTACAGCCATCGGAGGGCCCACCAATAGACAACCCCTTAGGAGAACATCACACTCAACTCAAATAATCGCATTACTACCACCTCAAAGTTCAAAGTAAATTTATTATCGAAGTACATATATGTCTCCATAGGCTACCGTGAATTAATTTTCTTGAGGGCATTCACAGTAAAATTGCAATACGTAGAGGAATATCTGGGTGGAGGGGTGGAGATACGTCTCTATCAAAGGAGGTGTAAGACACTCCTTCCCTCCGCTAGCCTGCAGGTCACCCTAGGGCAAGGTGTAGCACCTGCTTAGCCCCCTGATCAGGGTCACGTGAAGCCACGGGAGCAGGTGGTGGATGTTCATATGAGCTGTTGGTGCACATCACAAGTCCTGGTTATGTGACCACTGACGCCAGGCAGACAATTCTCTGAAGAGTCTTGTTAATGGCTTGTAAAGACGCTGCCCAGAAGGCAGCAATGGCAAACCACTTTTGTAGAGAAAAAATTATCAAGGGCAATCATGGTAAAGACTGTGATTACCCAAATCATATGACATGGCATGTAATGAATATATGTCACCATATACTACCCTGAGAATCATTTTCTTGAGGGCATTCACTGTAAATTTACAGTGCGCATCAGCAAATGAGCAGTAGTGTAAACCTTTCTGGACAGAGAGAACGGTTAACAAGGGTACTGTCTTGATGACACCCATATTAGGATGAGACAGCAGAGAATGACATTCAAACGTGGGAATCGTGTTAACCACAAAAGGTTAAGTTCCACAACTCATCCACTGACTATATTCTTTTCAGTGATAAGTAGCAACAAACAGTTATGCACATATCTTAGCTTCTTTTACACAACATAAATACATTCTCCTTCAGGATCAGTGAACTGTTAGCAATGCATATCAGTAAAGCCAATCAGTTTCTGTAGACAGTTTATCACCATTGTGTATCAGCCTCGTCTTGACATCAGCTTCATCTAATCTCCTCAGAGAGTTCAAAGGCCGTGTATATTTGCTACAAACTCTTTGGACAACAATGCTTTCCCTTCTAAGCCAATTCATCAGAAAGTTTGTTTTTGTTGTTGGAAGCCTGCTCATAGGCACCCGAGCTGTTTACCATACAATACCCACGTACAATAGTCGAGGCTTCAGTGGACTCCTCTGCCTTCCTAATCAGTGCCTGACAGACTGTTAATCTGTGTCTGCATTTTTATATAAGGTGCAGCTCTGAATCCAGAGGAAAGCACTGGGCAGCCCAGATGATGATTTTATTACCCAACGTTGTCAACTGTGCTAAAATTCTGGAAGCCCCTTGCTTAACCTGTGGTCTCAAATCTTCCCATCCTCCTGAACTTCTGTTCGTCCGACATAATATCTCCATATTTGGCTAGTTGTGGAGTTTTGTTCAGAATCAGAATCTGGTTTGTTTATCACTGACATACAGCACTGTGCAAGGGTGTTTGCCACATATGTAGCTAGGGTGCCTAAGACTTTTGCACAGTGCTGTGTTTGTCAACACGGAGTGGAGAGCGAGTTCGTAAATCTGGCAGGAGCAAAGGATGTTGGGAATGGCGGGGGTGGAGTGCCATGGGAGGAGGGTGAGACAGGAGGCAGAGAAGGGGTGCCAGGGGCAGATGGTGGCCTGAGACACCGGGCAAGGTCATTTGATTTCAAACAATTGGTTTATTCAAATCACTTTCCCATTTTTGTCTTGACTTATGGACTCCTTGTTTAATTACCTGTCTTTGAATCAAATTATACATACAAGATATAAATTTTTTAATATTTCCTTTTTGAATTAAAATTTCTATTTCATTAGATTTCGGCAATAACATTGTTTGACCTAATTTTTCTCTTAAATAAGCCCTTAATTGAAAGTAACAAAATAAAGTGTTATTTGATATTTTATATTTATTCTTTAATTGGTCAAGACTATGTCTTGATAGTATGACAAATACAATAAATGTTCGGCTAAGATTAGTGCAGTATAATTTTCTACATCAATTATATATTACACCACAAAAAATAAAAAAATTAAATCCAAATTTATCAGATCAGTGTTTTCGATGTAACCAGGAAACTGGTACTTTTTTACATTCGACATGGTCTTGCTCTAAAATTCAACCTTTTTGGACAAATTTAAGACTTTTACTGGAACAAATTACAGGAACACAATTTCCTCATAATCCAATATTATTTTTACTAGGTGATATTGAAGGGATAAAACCGAAACTTAAACTAAATAAGTATCAGAAAGAATTTATAAAAATTGCACTGGCAGTAGCCAAAAAAGCTATTGCAGTTACTTGGAAATCGGATACACATTTAAGTATAGACTCTTGGAAGAAAGAAATCTATGGTTGTATTCCATTAGAAAAAATTACTTATAATTTAAGAGATAAATATGAAACATTTCTGAAAATTTGGAGCCCTTATTTACAAAAGACAGGATTAAATATATAGATGCTTTGAAGATGAAACAATTGGTTATTAGGGGAAAGAAATAAATATACATATTAAAGTTATTACGAATTCCATGGAGCATGTGGAGATCTTCCAACAACCAGGCATTCTTTCTTTCTTTCTTTCTTTTTCTATAGGCTCAGTTAGGGGGGAGGGGTTAAGGGGAGGGGGTAAGGGTTATATACATTGTTTTTCCATACTTTACTTTGTAATCATTTAAAAATGCAATAAAAAAAAGTTTAAAAAAAAACAATTGGTTTATTGATCATTACAGAATGTCTCTCCAGAGTGTCCTGCTCCCTCCCCTCTCCCAAACAAGAGAACATTTGCAGATGCTGGAGATCCAAGCAACACAAACAAAATGCTGGAGGAACTCAGCAGGCCAGGCAGCATCTATGGAAAAGAGTGAACAGTCAATGTTTCAGGCCAAAACCCTTCTTTTCCTAGATGCTGCCTGGCCTGCTGAGTTCCTCCAGCATTTTGTGTGTGTCCCTGCCCTCTCCTTGCCCCCTTCCCACTCTCAGTCCACAATAGAGACTCATATCAGAATCAGGTTTGTCGTCATTCACGTATGAAATGAAGTTAGTTATTTTTACAGCAGCAGTACAATACAATATATAAAATTACTACAGTACTATACAAAACTCTTGGGCACCCTAGCTATATGTATGTGCCTAAGACTTTTGCACAGGACTGTATGTCGTGAAATTTGTTGTTTCATGGACAATACAATACATGAAACATACAATAAGTTACAATAATAAATAAGTAAATAGATAGATAGATAAATAGTGGCAAAAGAGAGCAAAATAGTGAGGGGGAGTTCATGGCCCATTCAGAAATCTGATGACAGAGGGGAAGGAATTGTTCCTAAAACAGTGAGCCTGTGTCTTTATGGTCCTGTACCTCCTCCCTGATGGTGACAATGAGAAGAGGGCACGTCCTGAGTACTGGGGTCCTTAACGATGGGTGACGCCTTCTCGAAGTATCGCCTTTTGAAGGCGTCAATAACAGTTCTGTCACAATAACCTGCTGGAAAATCTCAATGCGTCAGGCAGCACCTGTAGAGGAAAACAGATGGTCAACAGTTTGGTTGAGATCCATTATATCTCGACTGTTAGCCACTTGGGAAGTCTTAATATATGAAAGCTAGCATCAGATTTCTGAACAGTCCAGGCACCCCCGAATCAGAATCAGGTTATTATCACTGACATATGTCCTGAAAGTTGGTGATTACAGTGCAAGACAGAAAAAAACTGCTGTAAGTTACGATAAGAAATATAAAAAAGTATAAATAAGTAGTGCAAAAAGAGATCAAATAGCGAGGTCTGTTCAGAAATCTGTTGGCAGAGAGAAAGAAGCTGTTCCTAACAGTGTGTGTGTGTCTTCAGGCTCCTGAACCTCATTCGTTCTATTTTTTTGCACTATTTACTTATATATGTAGATGATAGCGATTTTATTTCTCTGCACTGTATGGATACTGCAAAACACATTTCACAACACATAAGTCAATAACAACAAAATTTGATGCTGATTCTTTGTTATAAGTTGTTGTTACATCAGCCTTGATATGGCTCTGTAAGCATATTACTCTAAGTGAGAATCTGCAGCTCTTTTGACCACAAGCTGATGACAGAGGGCCACTTGAATGGGGATGAGGAGTGAGAGATGACAAAAAGGCCACCCAGTCGTTTTTTTATTATGCAGCCATTGTATTCCTGTGGTTTATTCCTGTCTGCCATTTCAATAAATACACAATGATTTTAAGATGTTTCTCTGCAAAATGATTACATTATATTTACAGACATCAAGAACTGAGTGGGCTACAGAGACATTCAGGAAAGGAACAACCATCAAGGAACTGCAGTATCCATGCCATGCTCTCGTTTTGCTGCTGCCATCGGGCAGGACGACCAGGAGCCTCAGGCCCCACACCACCATGTTCAGGAACAGTAATTATCCTTCAACCATCAGGCTTCTGCAGCTTACCCCAGCACTAAATTAACTCCACAGCCTCTGTACTCACTTGCAAGGACTCTGCAGCGCATGTTCTCAATATTATTTATTATTATTTTGTTTTACTTTCTGTTTTTGCACAATTTTTCACCTGTTGTACATTGGTCATTGTATCTACTGCAAATGGCCTCAAGCAAATGAATCTCGAGGTTGCATATGGTGGTATATACAGTACTGTGCAACAGTCTATGGCACATATACGTAGCCAGGGTGCCTAATTCTTTTGCAGAGTACTGCATTTGTCAACGTGGAGCAGAGAGCGAGTTCTTAAATCTGGTAGGAGGAAAGGATGTTGAGGGCGGAGCATCACAGGAGGGGTGAGGGACAGGTGGCAGAGAAGGAGAACCAGGATGAGGGGTGGTGCAGGCGCAGTCACACCCAGCCCTGAGACACCAGGCAATATCATTTGATTCCAAACAATTGGCTTATTGACCATTACAGAATGTCTCTCTGGTACTTCCCGCTCCATCCCCACTCCCTTCCCCTTTTCCCAACTATCATTCCCCCCTCCCTGCCCCCTTCCAACGCTCAGTCCACAACAGAGACCCATATCCGAATAAGACACTCACATGTGTCATGAAATTTGATGACGTATTGCAGTAGAGTGCAATACATAAAATCACTACAGTACTGTGCAAAGGTCTGAGGCACCCTAATTATATACATGTGCCTTAGACTTTTGCACAGAACTGTATATACTTTGATAATAAATTTACTTTGAACTTTGAACATAACCTGGACAGAGACTGACAAAGGATTTCTCAACTCTGTTCGTACAGACTCTTGGAGAATTTCCTTGTTACCTGCCACTTTATGGCATCAGAATCAACTTACACATCTATAGACCATTGTTTGCTGTTATCTCTCATTGTGCAGGTTCTGACTACCCTGCCTGGGCATGCACGGTTTTCAGTTTGTTGGACACCAGGTGCAGAAAAACCATCTGAGATCATTGCTTACCAAACACTGCTCCGAAGCAAATTGTATTCAGATCTTAACCCCTTCAGCCGGGCTCACCTTGCTCCATCAAGCTTACATCCACCGAAGGAGGGCAGGGGTTACCCGGGTGAAGGGGGTGGCACAACACTTTACAGTACAGACGGCCAGGGTTCAATTCCCACCAGCACAGCCTGCAAGGAGTTGTCAGTCACAGCTGCTGTCTGTGAGGGGCTTATACGTTCTCCCTGATACCGCGTGGGTTTCCTCCAGGAGCTCTGGTTTCCTCCCACAGTCCAAAGCCGTACCAGTTAGTAGGTTAATTAGCCATTGTAAATTGTCCCGTGACTATGCTAGGGTTAAATTGGAGGCTTGCTGGTCAACACGGCTCAAATGGCCAAAAGGGCCTATTCCTTGCTGTATCTCAATAAATAAATGAAGTTGAGAAGTGAAACTGGGGAAATCAGGGAGCCGGGGGGAGGGTGGCAGGTGGATTCATGCCATATTGCAATGAAATGCTATAGGAACTACATGAGATTCCCTAGCAGCCAGCTCAATTCCAGACTGCCTGAAGTTTGATTACACCTTGTGAACTTCACCTAAGATTTAAAACTATAACATTAATTGTTAATATCTTTTAGTGGGCACAGCCATTCGGCCCTTCAAGTACCATCTGCCATTCGATATTATTACAACTGACCTCCTAACTCTTTATTACCTTCCTGCTTTCCTTCTAGACTGCTGGATTAATTTAGGATGAGAAATTAATTTCTTCCTTCAGTATATGCAGTACCGACATCCACCACCCTCTGTGGTAGAGAATTCCAAAGGTTTACTACTGAGTGGGGGAATTGATTCCTCACCTTGGTCCTAAATGATTTTCCCTATATTCTAAGGCTTTTATTCCTGGTTTGAGACACCTCAGCCAGGAGAAACATCCTCCAGCCAGTCAAACTCTGTAAGAATCTTATCTATCGCAATTATATCTCCTCTCATTCTCACAAACGGAACTGAATGCAGGCCATGGGAGAGAATACTGCTTACAACATTTTTTACATATTTTTAAGGAAGGATGCTAATGCACGGTTGACCTCCTCGTAGACTCCACATTCCAGTTCACCTACAATAACTTTCTACCCACGTGTTTATCAGGTAACTCTTTGTTCTGTTTTAAGTGACAGTCAAAGTCAAAGTTAATGTATATGTTTTATCAAAGTACATACATATATTTTATTCATTTATTTTGGGACACCATGCAGGACAGGCTCTTCTGGTCCAATGAGTTGCCCAGCAACCAACCTAACCACAGGACCTTTTACAATGACCATCTAACCCACTCACCGGTACGCCTTTGGGCCTTAGCACCAGAAGGAAACCCATGCAGTCACAGGGTGAATACACAAAATCCTTACAGACGACGCCAGGACTGAACTCCGAACTCCAGTGCCCCAAACTTTGACAGTGTAGCACCAATCCGTCATGACACCTTGAGATTCATTTTCTTGCAGGTACTTATTGGAAAATAAGCAATAAAATTTACAAAAATTCTACATCAACAAAGATTGACAAATGGCCGACATGCAAAAGAAGGCAAATTGTGGAAATGAGAAATAATACTGAGAATCTCTAAATAAATAAATAAGCAAACATGAGTTGTCGATCCCTTGATAGTGAGTCTGTAGGTTGTAGAATCAATTCAGAGTTGAGGTGAGTGAAATTACTCATGCCAGTTCAGGAGCCTGATGGCTGTAGGGTAATAACTGTTCCTGAACCTGGTGACGTGGGACCTGAGGCTTCTGCATCTCCTTTGTGATGGTGGCTGTGAGAAGAGAGCATGGCCTGGATGGTGGGGGTCCTTGATGAAGGATGCTGCTTACTCATGGCAGTGCTCCTTGTAACTGTGCTCAGTGGTGGGGTGGGCTTTGGCTGTGATGTGCTGGGCTGTATCCACAACTTTCTGTAGACCTTTCCTTTCTTGGGCATTGGTCTTCCATAGCAGGTCATAATGCAACCAGCCAGGATACTCTCTACTGTCCACCTATAGCTTGTCAAAGTCTTAGATGACGTATTGAATCTATGCATTCTTATAAGGGCAAATCTGTCAGTATGGATTGACATTCCACTTCTCTATAACCTCCATCGGTATAGGTGCACCACAAGGCTATGTGTGCTCTACTTGCTCTGCACTTATTATTGTCGTGCTAAGTACAATGCCCATGCCTTATTTAAGGTTGCTGAAGACACCACTGTTGCAAAGCGGGTAATGGGTCAGTATATAGGAGGGAAATTGAAAATCTGGCTGAGTGGTGCCATGTCAGCATCCTCTCGCTCAATATCAGCAAGACCAAAGATCTGATTATCGATTAGAGAAGGAAGAAATTGGGGGTCCATGGGCCAGTTCTCAGTAGAGGCTCGGAGGTGTAAAGTGTCAGCAACTTTAAATTCCTGGGCGTTATCATATCAGAGGATCTGTCCCAGGACCAGCACGTAAATACCATTTCAAAGAGAGCACGGCAGCATCTATAACTTCTTCTTTAACTGTAACCTGGGGTCATCGGAAGTTTGCGAAAGTTTGGAATGTCATCTAAGACTTTGTCAATCACTTTATTCTTCATTTTTCCAGGTCTTTGCATTATCACTTCACCAACCTATATCACTTTATACCCTTCTCGTACCCTCTGCAACCTACTCTCCTATCTATTTTTGTGTCACCAGCTAATTTAGCAACATTTTTTAATTTATGCAGAGCTTTTAGCACAGTGAAATGTTCCGAGGAGTTTCTCAGGATCTGCTGAGGGCTAACTAATTACTGTATAATGGTGTGTGAGTGAGAGGGAGGGAGGAAAAGAGGCTTGCTTTACTTGTGTTCTTCTGTTCTCATGTTGTTCTGTTATGTTGTTGTTGTGCTGTTGTTCTGTTATTGTTGGTTTGTTGTGTTGTTCTGTTATTGTGTTGTTGTTGTCATTGTGTTGTGCTGTTGTGTTGTTATTGTGTTGCATTGTTGTGTTGTGTTGTGGTTCTGTTGTTGTATTGTTGCACTGTTGTGTTGTTCTGTTGTTGTGTTGTGTTGTGTTCTGTTGTTGTGTTGTTATGTGTTGTGTTGTTCTGTTGTTGTGTTGTGTTGTGTTCTGTTGTTGTGTTGTTATGTGTTGTGTTGTGTTCTGTTGTTGTGGTTGTTGTGTTGTTGTTGTGTCATTCTGTTGTTGTTGTTGCTTGTGTTGTTCTGTTGAACATTGCAGGTGTCGATACCCAAATCTCTGGCGACACTCGCGGGCTGGCCTCAGCACGTCCTTAGGATGCGTTGGTTGTTAACTCAAACGACGCATTTCACTTTTTGTGCTGATGCACATGCGATAAACAAGTAAACAAACCTGAATCAGGAAGAAGGATTGCATCCAGGTGCTGCGATACATCCGAGGGTGAACTGGGACACAGCGTCAGTGATGTAACCTGAGTTCGCTGGGTGTCTCAGCCCAGGCGAACCAGCCAGGTTTGATCAGGCCCCGGCTTGTGCCCCAGCAGCGTTGGTCCACGGGTCACACCTCTTGATCCATAGCAATCTGGGGCTCACTCAGCAGCTTCTGTGATGGTCCTGATGGCTCTCTTCTTCGCAGCCCCTGTAATTCCAAGAAGAGAGTAGATTCTGCACAGCGAGCAGCCAGCAAAGCGTCTACAGCCCACCTGTACAGGCTCGCAGCGCGCCCTCCACCCCTGTCTCTGGCACTGAAAACTGTAGAAATATGTTTAATGTTCCTCGAAGTTCTCATAGGAAGCTGCTTTCAGAGACCAAAGCTGCCCTTGTCCCTGCTGAGCTGACCCCAGGGAAGCCACTGCAGTCACACGACAGAGGTTGTAAAGAGTCAAGGTGAAGCCAATAACTCTGCCTGTTTCCCGGATTAGTCATCAAATACTGCAAGGGACACAGGCAGAGCCAAACTTGGGCTTCAGGCAGGCTGCGGAAACAGTGACGGGATTATTCATGTAAATCAGGCTGTACTTGCTAGAGGGTGTTATCTGATCAAGGCCCGGCCAGCACCCCTTCAGGACTGGTATGACTCTGTCCGCAGCTTCTGCGCTGAGCAAACAGGCTCTTGATGGGTTAGCACCTGCTAAATTAAGAGCACTTTCATCTGGGAGTCAAAGGCAGGTCACAGCCTCTTCTCATTGTTTCCTTGGTTGTTGACTATCACTTGCAATCCTGGGCAAACACCAGAGAGTCGCACAAGGTACACACCTTGCCTCATACAGGGGTTAGGCACCTTGATCCTTCCAAAGTTCAAAGTTCAAAGTAAATTTATTATCAAAGTACATTTATGACACCATATACAACCCTGAGATTTGTTTTCTTGTGGGCATGTGCAGTCAATCCAAGAAACATAATAGAATCAATGAAAGACAACACCCCAAACAATCAACCAACGTGCAAAAGAAAACAAACTGTGCAAATACAGAAGAAAAAATAAGAAATAAATAAGGAATGAATATTGAGAACATGAGATAGAGAGATACTTTATTGATCCCAAAGGAAATTACAGTGTCACAGTAGCATTACAAGTGCACAGATATACAAATATTAAAGAGAAATTAGAAGGAATTAAAAGTAAGTTGCCACAAATAGTCTAGCAGGAGGGGATTCAACACTTCCCCAGCTATAAGTCGGCTCTTTATAGAGCCTAATGGCTGAGGGTAAGAATGTCCTCATATAGCGCTCTTTGGAGCAGCACAGTTGTCTTAGTCTATTACCAAAAGTGCTCCTCTGTTCAGCCAAGGTGACACGCAGAGAGTGAGAAACATTGTCCAGGATTGCCAGGATTTTCTGTCGGGTCCTTTGTTCTACCACAGCCTCCAGTGTGTCCAGTTTGACTCCTATAACAGAGCCAGCCTTTCTCATCAGTTTATTGAGCCTGTTGGCGTCACCCCGTGTTGATGCCATTGCCCCTGTACAGGCGACAACAGACCGATAGGACATGTGAGGGAAGGGTGCAAAGGACCTCAATCCCCTCAGGAAGTAGAGGCGACTCTGGCCCTTCTTGTGATGAAGTGTCCTTGAAAGTTCAGGAAAGCTGAAGCAAGCGAATGCTTCAAACGAAACACACTGAACACTGATAGGGTAGTTCTCAGCCTTGTTTGATTTGGAGTAGGGCTAGATACACCCTCTTGCCTTCTCTGCACTGGGTTTGTGCCGTATGTAAGATTTTCCAGGGAGCGAGTGGATTGAAACCAATTAAAATGTGCTGCTTCAGTCTGAAGGGAACCATGGCCACATGAAATGAGAACAGCCTGCCTGTTTATGCTCAGTAGCCACTTTATTGGGCACATCCCGTACCTAAGCCACTGAGTGGATGTCCATGGTCTTCTGCTGCTGTAGCCCATCCACTTCAAGGGTCAACGTGTTGTGCATTCGGAGATGCTCTTAGATAGGCGTATGGATGATAGAAAAATGGAGGGCTATGTGGGAGAGATGGGTTAGATTGATCTTCAAGTGGGTTAAAAGATTTGCACAATATCATGGGCCGAGGGGCCTGTACTGTGCTGTAATGTTCTCCGTTCTAAAGGGACTTGGGAATCCTAGGGCAGGATTCTCCAAAGGTTAACTTGCAGGTTGAGTTGATGGTAAGGAAGGTAAGTGTAATGTTAACATTCATTTCAAGAGGACCAGAATATTAAAACAAGGACCGCAGTTGGAGCATTGTGAATAGCTTTGGGCCCTTTATTTAAGAAAGCATATGTCCAGAGGAGATTTACGAGAATGAGACTGGGAATGAAAGAGTTAACACGTGAGTTGCGTATGGTGGCTCTGGGCTTGCTGTTGCTGGAGTTTAGAAGAACGGGGGAGGGTTGGGGGGGACCTCATTGAAACCTACTGAATATTGAAAGGCCTAGACAAAGTAAACATCGAGAGGATGTTTCCTTCAGTGGGAGAGTCTAGGACCAGAGAGCACAGACTCAGAATAGAGGGACATCCCTTTAGAATAGAGATGAGGAGGAATTTCTTTGGCCAAAGGGTGGTGAATCTGTGGAATTCATTGCCACAGACACTTGTGGAGGCCAAGTCATTGGATATACTTAAGGCAGAGGTTGATAGGTGAGGGCGTCAAAGGTTATGGGGAGAAGGCAGATGAATGGGGTTGAAAGAGAAAATAAATTAGCCATGATCAAATGGCAGGTCAGATTCGATGGGCTGAATGGCCAAATTTTTCTCCTAAGTCTTAAAGTCTCATGGACATTCTTTTAATTTAAGACACCCATGAAGGGGAACATGTGCTCTGCCTGCCATCACTCTCCCAGAATCCCTAAGCACATTAAGACCCAAGTGTATATGTGTGTGTGGGGGGGGGGGGGGGGAGGGGGGAGTGCTTTCTAAGTAAGCCAAATTTAATTTTCTGTACGTGTCCTGAGGGCAAGTAATCCAGCTCACAATTTTGAACAAAGTCTAACTATTTTTACTGTTGTATTGTATATCAATGTTAGGAAGATTAGGATCTGACAAGCCTTTAAGCAATTAGTCAATATCCTCCCACTTTTTAAGGTTTCTGTATCAGTATACATTTTCATGTTTGCTTTCGTTCTCTTTACAAAACATTCCACAACTTAGGAAAGTTGAGGAAAGCAGAGGGCCATATGTCCCCTCAGATTGCTTTAAATCACTCAACATTAAACATTATGTGGCCCCGATCCATTTGGTTCTGAAGTCACAGACAAGATAACACACATAAAATGCTGGAGGAGCTCGGCAGGCCAGGCAGCATCTATGAAAAAGAGTAAACAGTCGACGTTTTGGACCGAAACCCTTCATCAAGACTGGAAAACAGTAAGCAGGTGGGGGAGGAGAGCAAGGAAATAGAAACTGGGAGAGGGGGTGGTGTGAAGTAAAGAGCTGAGAAGTCGTTTGAAAGAGATAAAGGACTGGAGAAGGGGGAATCTGATAGGAGAGGACAGAAGGCCATGGAAGAAAGAGAAGGGGGAAGAACACCAGACGTAGGTGATAGACTGGTAAACAGATAAGATAAGAGAGAGAAAAATGGGAATTGGGAATGGTGAGGGGGAGGCAATTATCAGAAGTTCAAGATATTGATGTTCATGCTATCAGGTTGGAGGCTACCCAAACAGAATATAACGAGTTGCTCCTCCAACCTAAGGGTGGCCTCATCGTAGCAGCAGAGGAGGCCATGGACTGACACGTCGGAATGGGAATTGGAAGTAGAATTCAAGTGGGTGGCCACCGGGAAATCTCGCTTTTTCTGGCCAATGATGAAGCGATCTCCCAATCTATGTCCGGTCTCACCGATACACAAGAGACCACATCAGGAGCACTGGATACAGTAGATTACCCTAACAGACTCACAGGTGAAGTGTTGTCTCAACTACAAGGACTGTTTAGGGCCCTGAATAGGGGCAGGTGTAGCACTTGTTCCACTTGCAAGGGTAAGTGGCAGGAGGGAGATCAGTGAGGAAGGACGAATGGACAAGGGAGTCACATAGGGAGTGATCCCTGTGGAAACCAGAAAGTGGGGGGAAGGGAAGGATGTGTTTGGTGGTGGGATCCTGCTGGAGATGACTGAAGAGATGGAGAATTATGTGCCGGACACAGAGGATGATGGCATGTTAGGTAAGGACGAGAGGGAGCTTTTCCCTAGCAGGGTGATGGGTGGACAGGGTGAGGGCAGATATGCATGAAATGGAAGAGACACGGGTGAAGACAGTGCTGATGGTGGAGGAAGGAAAGCCCCTTTCTTTGAAGGAGGAGGACTTCTCGTTTGTTCTGGGATGAAAAACCACATCCTGAGAGTAGATGCAGTGGAAATGGAGGTTTTGAGAGAAGGGAATGGCAGCTTTACAGATGAAAGGGTGGGAGGATGCATTGTCCAGGGAGTTGCGAGAATCAGTGGGTTCTGAAGTTGCCTGGACACACTACTTTTGATAGATATGCAAACTCTGGCAACTTCAAAGGATTCAAAGGTACATTTAATGACAGAGAAATTTAGACAATATACATCCTGAAAATCTTTGTTTTTCACAAACATCCATGAAAACAGAGGAATGCCCCAAAGAATGAATGACAGTTAAACGAGTTAAACGTTAGAACCCCAAAGCCCCCCCCAGCAGAGAAACGACCACCCCCCTCCACCAGCACAAAAAAGCATCAGCGCTCCCACCGAGCACTCAAGTGTGCAGCAAAGCATCAATAAAGACACAGACTCGCAGCACCCCAAAGACTACTCGTTCACTCGGTATTCGACATACCACCGGCTCTCTCCCTAGTAAGGGAAAAAGGGGGGCCCCGTTTCACAGCGAGAGGGGAGACATAACAAACAACTCGCTGATTTGCGATGTTAAAAGTCTATTGTGACGCTTCTTCTGATTTCTGTGTCCAAAGAACTCGGGTCTCTGGGCACACAGCCAGCCACCAGCTCTCTGCTTCTGGTCTTCCGTCCCCCACGACACACCAATTCTCAAAATTCATTGTAAAATGTTATCCTAATCCTTTATTAATATACTCTTCAAACACTTTTCCCTAATCTAGAGGCTAATCTACAGGTTAAAACTAATCAATAAACTCCAGGACCTTAGCCTCAATGGGATGCTCGGTTTCCTCTCTTGCAGACCGCAGTCGGTTCAGATTGTCAACAACATCTTCTCCACGATCTTCATTGTAGTGGTAGTCAATAGTGTTATTCCTACGCCACGAGTTAGTCACTCCCACATGGGAGGAGCTCACATACTGTACATGCAGAGCTATCAATAAAGTTCAGTTGAGCATCCCACATGTTGGCGAACTAGTATTCTCAGCACTATCTCTCAATAATGAACATAACCTCCATCAGCACAGGTGCACCACAAGGCTGTATTCACTTAAGACTTATGACTGTGAGGCTAAGCACAACCCCAATGCCATATTTAAGTTCACTGACAGCACCACAGACTGTCGTAGAAGAATAGCCCTTAACTGGGCAGTGGAGTTAATCGGGGGCACCGTCATGACGGTATTTCCGTTGCAAGCTATTCTTGTTTTTAAGAGGCTGAGTTGCTAGATCGATACTCAACCCACCTTGGATTCGAACGCAGGGACCTTCACTCTGGAGTCCGGCGCTGATATTATTGCGCCACCAAGCGGGACACTGACTGTCGTATGCCAAATCAAAGGTGGTGACGAATCAGCAAATATGAGGGAAATTGAAAATCTGGCTGAGCCATGCCATAAACAACAACCTCTTACTCAATGTCAACAAGAGCAAGGAACTGATTAAAGGCTTCAGGATGGAGAGGTCCACGGGCCAGTCCTCATTGGAGGATCAGAGGTGGAGAGGGTCAGCAAGTTCAATTTCCTGGGTGTTATTATTTTCAGAGGGCCTGTTGTGGGCCCAGCATGTAAGTGCAATTATGAAGAAAGCACAGCAGCGCCTCTACATCTTCAAGGGTTTGCGAAGAATCAGCATGACAGTTAAAACTTTGACAAACTTCTATACATGTGTAGTGGAGAGTATATTGGTTGGCTGCATCACAGCCCTTGAATGAAAAGTCCTACAAAAATTGGTGGATATGACTAAGTGCATCAGGATAAAGCCTGATCATCATTTAGCACATCTACACAAAACATTGCCACAGGAAAGCAGCATCCATCATCAGGGACCTCACCACCCAGGTCATGCTCTCTTCTCACCGCCTCCATTAGGAAGAAAGTACAAAACCCTCAGGACTCACACCATCATCAGGTTCTTGAACCAGAGGGGATCACTTCACTCAACTTCACTTGTCCCATCATTGAAATGTTCCCACAACCTATGAACTCACTTTCAATGAATCTTCATCTCATGTCCTCAATATTTATTATTTATTATTATTATTTCTTTCTTTTTTGTATTTGCACAGTTTGCGTCTTTTGCACGCGGGTTGAATGCTTAAGCTGGTGTGGTCTTCCATTGTTTCTATTATGGTTATTACTCTATTATGGACTTATTGAGTATACCCGCAAGAAAATGTATCTCAGGGTTGTATATGGTGACATATATGAACTTCGATTATCAACTTTGAACTTGGGTTGTCTGAGTGTTAGCTGTCATCACTCAATCGCCAACCATCGTTAAACTTAGAATTTCCTTATGACTGAGACACTATGATAAACTATGTATACCTGTCTGGACACGCCCCCCCCCCCCCCCCGCTGACTGCTCCTGTGGCTTCTCCCACAGACCCCGGTATAAAGGCGATTGGAGGCACTGCTTCTCCCTCAGTCTCCAGGATGTTGTGTGATGGTCTCTTGCTGCTGATAGTGCTCTCTCTTCTAGCTGATAAAAGCCTATCTCTCGCCTCACGTCTCTGGGAGTTATTGATGGTGCATCAGACACAGGTTGAATTCAACATGTATCTGTGACTTCTATCATCTAGGAAGGGCAACACTGGAGCATGGCTACGTGTGGTCTCCGTCGGTCGTGATCGACCATGGGTACTGCACCTCTGGTAGTCAGTGGTTTGTCCGACGCTCTAAAGCAAAGCTGGGGTGGCCCTTCCAGGGCGCAAGCCAGGGCAGAGTTGATATGGAGATCCGTCTGACGCCCATGCAGTGGGACCCCCCCACTCTGTGCTGACGACAGGTCCAAAGGAACGATGGGAGTCGATACGGTTTGATGCCGTGCCGGTGCTGGGTACAGCAGTCAGCCACCTTCGGGACTCCGACTCCGGATTTTCCCTCCGGGTTTACTCCCAAAGCCTTTCCCGTGAGCGGGTATAGCCGCAAGGCAGCAGAGGTTTGAAAGCAGAGTTTTCCCTCTCCTAGATGAGCTACCGTCCGCGGTTAATGAGTCCCATCTGCCCGGAGCAACTGGTTTTAAGGCACCAGTGGCCCACCTTTGCCCCTTCTCCTGTCAGTGAAAACAGCTCTGCCGGGCATAAGAACTGTGCCACACGTGAAGGCCAGGAGTTGGACCTGGTTGTCAGAGGCTGTTTGAGATGCACGCCATGAAGAGCATTTGTTTAGCAGTGGGAGCTCGTCCCTACTACCACCCTTCGGCTATGACTATCTTTGGAATGGCTACCAGAGTGACTATATCACAGTTCCACTGACCAGAATTCAATCCTGACCTCCGGTGCTGTCTGCGTGGAATTGAATATTCTCCCCAAGACCTCAGGTGCACAAGATTCCCTCCCCCCCATCCCATCTCAGAGGAGTACAGGTTTGGTAGGTTAATTGATCACCATGGACTGTGCTCACAATGAAGTGATAGAATCTGCGGGAAGTTGATCAAAATGCAGGCAGAATAGGTTAGTTTATACATGTATCTAGCGATGGACACATCACAGCACAGAACAAGAATAGGTCCTTCAGCCCTTTAGTCAGCTCAACTAACTAAACACCTAGCAAGCTAGTAACCTCTGTCTACACAAAGTCCATATCCCTCCACTCTGTGTCCATTGGCCTATATAACTAGGCCAAGGAACTATCTTAATGCTGCATAGTTCTATGACTCTGGAACATTCCATTCCTTCCAGTTCATTCCATGTTCTCAACAAGCATCAAGGTCATTTTTTGAAATATCTGCCCTTTTTATTTTACAACTCATGATAATTTCAGCAATGTGCACATCAAAAAGAGTTAAGATCTCACACTTCAAACCAATTACAATACCAAAAGGCACATACTCAACGATTCAGGAACAGCTTCTTTCCCTCCGCCATCAGATTTCTGAATGCATGTTGAATCCATGAACACTACCTCATTACTTTTTGTTTCTCTTTTTGCACTTATGATTTAATTAAACTTTTTAAAAATATATATACTTACCATAATTCACAGTTTAAAAAAAATATATAATTACATATTGCAATATACTACTGCCACATAACAACAAATTTCACAATTCAGATTCTGTTCTGATTATTAATATTGCTCTCCAAGGCACTGGCGTGTCCCAAGCTCACACGTCAACGACAAAGCACTACTGATAAATTGAATCACATCAGTTTAATATCACCGGCGTATGTTGCAAATTTTGTCAACTTAGTGGCAGCATTACAGTGCAATACATGATAAAATATAGAAAAAATATATGAATTACAGTAAGTATATGTTTATTAATAGCTAAATTTAAAATACACAAGACGTGAAAAAAGAAGAAATTGTGCTAAAAGTGAACAAGTAACACAAGAGACATTAAGTATTAAACTGCACTCCTCAAAAGTGAGTTCACAGCTGACACCTCTGCATGGATAAATTGGCAGGAGGCAAAGAGTGGGAATAAAGGGAGCCTTTTCTGCCTGGCTGCCAGTGACCAGTGGTGTTCCACAGGAGTCTGTGGTTGGACTGATACTTTTTACGTTATATGTCAACGATTTGGATGATGGAATTGATGGCTTTGCTGCAAAGTTTGAAATGATATGAAGATAAGTGGAGGGACAAGTAGTTTTGGGAAGTAGAGAGGCTACTGAAGGACTTGGACAGATTAGGAAAATGGGTAAAGGAATGGCAGATGGAATACAGTGTCAGGAAGTGTATGGTCATGTATTTTGGTATAAGAAATGAAAGCATTGTCTATTTTCTAAATAGAGAGAAAATACAAAAAACTGAGGCGCAGAAGAACTTGGGAGTGCTTGTGCAGGATTCCTTAAAGGTTAATTTCCAGGTTGAGTTTGTGGGGAGGAAGGTAAATTCAAAGTAAGCATTGATTTCTAGAGAGCTAGAACAAAAAAGCAAGGATATAATGTTGAGACTTTATAAAGCACTGGGGAGGCCTCACTTGTATTGTGAGCTGTTTTTGGTCCCTTGTCGTGCAAAGGATGTGCTAAAACTGGAGAGGGTTCAAAGGAGGTTCATGAAAGTGATTCCAGGATTAAATGGCTTGTCATATGAAGAGTGTTTGATGGCTGTGAGCGTGTATTCGCTGGAATTCAGGAGAATGAGGGGAGACCTCATTGGAACATATCAAATGGTGAAAGGCCTTGATAGAGTGGATGTGGAGAGGATGTTTCCTAAGGTGGGATCGTCTAAGTCCAGAGAGCCTCTGAATAGAGGGGAGTCCTTTTAGAATGGAGGTGAGCAGGAATTTCTTTAGTCAGAGAGTAGTGAGTCTGTGGAATTCTTTGCCAGAGGCAGCTGTGGAGGCCAAGTCTTTATGTATATTTAAGGCAGAGGTTGATAGATTCTTTATTGGTCAGGGCATGAAGGGATACGGGGAGAAGGCAGGAAGTGGGGGCTCGGAGGAAAATTGGATCAGCCATGATGAAATGGTGGTGCAGACTCAATGGGCCAAATGGCCTAACTCTGCTTATACAGTACATCTTACTGTCTTAAGGTGTTCCAGGACGTCAGAAAAAGAACTTCACCAACAAATTCCTGTTACAAATACATGTTTGTTTTTCATATTTGAGATCATTTAACTCGGAATATGTAAAGCAACAGGCCTTCAGAAGTGCTGAATGTAAAGATGACTAGTCTTTTTTTTATGACTGGTTCTCCGCAGTGTTTTATGTCAGGAGTATTAACCTTGATGTGCATCCACTCCTTCAGAGTCATTCACATGTAAAGTTATTGCCACATCCCCAAATGACTGGATGCCTCCTCACTCATGAGCAAGCAAAAGAATTAAAGGGAAATTTATTAGAAGTATTTAAAATTCCTAGGGCTTTATAGAGTCAAAAGGGAGACACAATTCCTACCAATGGTCAGTCATTTTGTGAAGGACAGGGTTTAAGAAAACTTGTATAAGGGTAGATGGAGAGATAATTGATAAATAATTATTTAGAATGAAAAACTGCAGTTGTTTTCAAATAGAAATTAGATTTATGCTTGTGAATCTGTTCTAGTTGCATACCTGGGTAAACAACAGCCCAAACAGGCTCATCGACATTTCACCACTTCAAGTTGCATCTTGAGGGTCTTGTCATGATGCAGGATCCTGACACTCATTGACAATTCCTTTCCCCTCATGGATGCTGCTCTACCTGTTGAGTTCCTCTTTAGCTCCATATTCCAGAACTTCCAGTCTCTTTTGTCACCACCAGAGCCAACAGCCCCTCTAATTATTTTCTGCAGCTGTGCGGACCAACCATTGCTCTGAGCCTGAAGACTGCACAGCATGTTAAATGCTAACATTAACAGCGTAGAAAAGAAAAGTCCAGCTGCGTGGCAACGGAGGCTATGTGCATGGGAGCGTTTCAGTTACTGCGTGGCCACACAATAGAGGGAGTAGTGATCAGAACTCATATCTGTCAAGAGAGATTAATTTGTTAACATTTGCAGGAAAGAGAAAACTGAGATAGTGGTATTTAAAATTCCACTCACCCTACTCAGAGAATAGGGAGCATAGGAATCCTATCACAAAAAATAATGCAGTTCAATGGCATCTTGAAGATATCACTTTATTTATTTATTTATTGAGATGCAGCCTGGAATAGACACTTCCAGCCCTTCAACCCTAGCAATCCTGATATAACCCTAGCCTCATCATGGGACAACTTACAATGACCAATCAACCTACCAACTGGTAAGTCTTGGACTGCGGGAGGAAACCGGAGCACCTGGAGGAAACCCATCCGGTCACGGGGAGAACATCCAAACTCCTTATAGGCAGCATTTGGAATTGTACCTGGGTCCCCGATACCGCAAAGCATTGTGCCAACCATTACGCTGCCAAGTTGCAGCTCTGTGGAACCTTAGTTAGACCACACTTGGAATGTTGAAAGGAATTCTTCTGAAAGGGTTAAAACAAGTAGAGTGAGTGGAAACATACACAGAGTGGAAGTGTGCCAGAATTAGATGGGCTGAACGACCTAGTCTGTGCTATTAAACGGACATAACGTTCTTAAGAAAGTGGACATCCTTCTAGAAATTTCAACGTTAAAAACAAAGCTTGTGCAACTGACCACAAGTTACACTTTGTGACTTTTCTAAGCATGTCTTCTTAGAATAATTTTAGCTATTTTTATTCATTGCTGTTGGTGCATAGCACCGTTCTGAGGTGTTCAGATCAAAGTGGCTTCTCTGTGTGAGAGGCGGTTAAATGAGATTCCAGGACAGTCATTCCAAATATGTATTGACCTGTACATAACCCCATTATTTTCAAGGGGAACCAGTTTAAATTGCTGTTTGAAAACAAATAGATACGGACCTGAATAGTTTAATGGACCAGTAAATGTCATAGCTGAGGACAGATATTTCATCTTTAAAAAAAGTGATGTGCTCCCCCCCACCCTTTTTGCTTTTTTCAGGCTTTTGTCTCTGAGAATCCTCCTTCAGTTAAGAGGTCAGGTAGGTGAGTGATCTAAAGTCTTCTCCTTGGCTGCCATACAGAGTTGCCAGGCTCCAAAAACAAAACAATAATTTCCATGGGATTATGAAGCGTGGTGAACTAAGTGGTTTGGCAACGTTCTGAACAAAGATGACTGGGGCCACATTCAAGTAATATTGGTGCATTTGATAAGAAGCATAATTCAGTGCTGTGTAGAAAATACAAAGTTATTGAGTCAAGACGTGGTTACAACAGGCCCATCCATGGGATTAACATCATACATGGCTAGCTATTTTTGATGGGATTTAGAAGGATAATTTAGTGCACAGTAAATTGAGGACTTTCATTACCTTCTGGATTTGAGGCAAGCTTCCATGAATTCTTTCTCATTGTCATCAGGTACATCCTTTTCTAGTGATTTGAAGTAACAGATTCATAGTCACATAGAACAGAAAGAGACCCTATAGCCTACGTTGCCCATGTTGATCAAAATGTCCAGGTTAGTCCCATGTGTCAGCATTTGACCCATATTTCTCTAAACAAAGGAGTTCCCAACATTTTTAATGCCGTGGACCCCTACCATTAAACAAGGGGTCTGTGGACCCCAGGTTGAGTGGGTGGTGCACGTCCTTAATTATGGACTCCGCCTTTCCGAGGCACTGCTCCCTGAAGATGTCCTGGATGCTAAGGAGGCTTGTGCCCATGATGGAGCTGACTAATTTTCCAACGCTCTGCAGCTTACTTCGATCCTGTGTAGTAAGTGCCCCCCCCCCCCCATACCAGACAGTGAAGCAGCCAGTCAGAATTCTCTCCATGGTACATCTGTAGAAATTTTCAAGAGTTTTAGGTGATACTCCAAATCTCTGAAAACTCCTAATGAAATATAGCTGCTGTCTTGCCTTCTTTATAGCTGCTTCAGCATGCTGGGACCAGGTTAGGTCCTCAGAGATATTCACAACCAGGAACTTGAAATTGCTCACTCTCTCCATTTCTGTTCCTTCTGTAAATATTGGTGTGTGTTCCCTCGCCTTACCCTTCCTGAAGTCCACAATCAGCTCTTTGGCCTTACTGACATTGGGTGCAAGGTTGTTGCTACAACACCACTCAACTAGCTGGTATATCTTGCTCCTGCACACCCTTTTGTCATTATTTGAAATTCTGCCAACAATGGTTGTATCATCAGCATATTTACAGATGGCGTTTGAGCAGAGCCTAGCCACAGTAGAGCAGTGGGCTAAGCACACACTCCTGAGGTGTGCCAGTGTTGATTGCCAGCAAAGTAGAGATGTTATTTCCAATCTGGACAGATTGTGGTCTTCCGGTTAGGAAGTTGAGGATCCAGTTACAGAGGGAGGCACAGAGGCCCAGGTTCTGTAGCTTTTTTTAATCAGGCTCTTAGGAATGATGGTGTTAATTTTTTTTTCTCTCCCAAAATACTTTATTGTTATTTTATAGAAGGCAATGACAAACCACTTCTGTAGGAAAACTTGCCGAAAACAATCATGGTCATGAAACTGTGATCGCCTCCATCATACCACACAGCACATGATGATGATGATGATGATGATGATGATGGTGATGATGATGATGATGGTGATGATGATGATGATGATGATGATGATGATGGTGATGATGATGACGGTAATGATGATTATGGTGATGTTAACCCTGCATGCATGGTATAACATCTGCCCCTGCCACAATAATCAGGTTTGAATACCTGCACTCATGCCTAGGTAGGAAATGTGATCCTGCTGTCCTGCTGCAAAGTGCATCTGTAAAGTGCAGGGATAGAATTGGGCTCATCTGTGACACTGCTCACAGTTCATCAGCCTTCCAAACCCTACCACTCACATTATAAATGATGAAAGGATCCTTAATTCAAGGACAGCCGCAAAAAGTAAGGAATTATTCAATATTATACCACTCAGGTGTGTCTGTTAAGAATCCAAGATATGCATTGAACAAACAGTGTGAAGCATATCAATAAAACTTGTGCATTGTGACATTTACTGCCGGAACATGTCTGGAACGGCATTAGACAGTAAAACAGAATGTGCAATGCAGCGTCTTGTCGGGTAACCTTTCCATGTGTATCATGCTCAGTCAACGTGAAGAAGCACAGTGTCCTCAGCAAGTGCACCCAGTGTGCAGACTGCTTTGCTGCACGAAGGCTGCCAGCAGTGAGAAGGAATGGTGCTTTCAGCTCATGAGTGGGGAACACAATGCTTCTTCACTCTGAACAATCAGAGCAACCTGTCCCCTTGCTCTCTCATGCAGACATACAACCCAAATCCAAGAAGTTCATCTTTACTGTCATTCAACCATACACATGTATATACTGTTACATGAAACATCATTCCCCTGACGCCAAGATGCAAAACACAGTACGTATAGTCACGCACAGCATTCAGTACCATGCAAAAAGTCTTAGGTACCCTAGATTTTTAATATGATTTCAGATGGTATGGCCTTCACAGGGCCCTGATCTCAATATCATCGAGGCTGTCTGGGATTACCTGGAGAGACAGAAGCAAGCAAGACGGCCAAAGTCTGCAGAAGAAACTGTGGCAGGTTCTCTAAGATGCTGAGAACAACCTACCTGCCGACTTCCTTATAAAACTGCATGACAGTGTACTTAAGAGAACTGATGCAGTTTTAAAGGCAAAGGGTGGTCACACCAAATATTGATTGGATTTAGTTCGTTATTGTTTATGGCACTTTTTTATATTTAAAAACTTCATTTTCAGTTTTACTTCTTTTGCACATTGGCTGTTCATCAGTCCTTGTGTGTGGTTTCTCACTGATTCTATTGAATTTATTTGTCCTAGCGTGAACGCCCATGATAAAATGAACCTCAGGGTAGTGTATGGTGACATATACGTACTTTGACAATAAATTTACTTTGAACTTTTGTCGACTTTGGGAGGGGAATTCAATAGCCCATTGACTTTGGTAAAATTCATCTGAATACCAAGGTTTCAGGTATTGGAGTCTGTAGACCACTCACTGAAAACTTTCTGCCTGGCAGCAGATGGATTTGTTTTCGTGCCGGTTACTTTTCACAGCTAGGTCTTTTTCAGTCTTGCCATGATGGAAAACAAAACACGGACATAGATAACGACATTGAGCTTCTCACAGGAAAGGCCTAACTTTGGCACCGATACATTGGAGTCTTATTAACCAAATAAATGGAAGCGTGAACTGATGAGGCAGGTTAAGAGTCACATTATAGCTTGGGTAGAGTTGGTGGGAGGGTTGTAGTCCAGGACTATTCCTCAGCAAAGTTTGGGGGGGGTAGGACTCCTATTTCAGGTTTGTGGGGGGTAAACATCAACTACACACTTAATTTAAAGTGATCACAGTCCCTCTCAGCTTAGCTCATTTGGTAAAACTCCAGTATTTAAGTTCAATACCCACTCTAAACTTTAGCATGCCACCTAGACTGGCATTCCTATACCAGGGCAAGGGGATGCTGCCCCCGTGAGGGGTGAGGCAGGAAATTGGGATCCAGTCTTGTTTGTTTCTCTGATTCACTGCAGAATACATGAAGACTTTAGAGAGGCTCTGAGAGGAGAAATCCACTGAGTTTGTTTGCTCCCATGTCACGCCAGTAACAGTAGATCAGGTGTCGCAATTGGTGCAATTTAACCCCTCTTGTTGCTCACCACCCTCCTCTGGGCAGTATATGACACTATTATTGTGCTAAAAGAGACTGACGCAGAACTGAACTGCAGCTCGGGAATGACATCCATGAAGCACGATGATACAGTGGCAGCAACAGAAATTGGGCCAAGTGTTTGGGTGGAGGGCAGGGATGCAGAAATATAATGATGAATAAACTCTTCTTGGGCTTCCAGGAGGGTACAGTATTGATTATAATCAACGTTTCGATGACAGAGTCCGCCATCTTCATTAGGGGTGATGCCTGGGCATGTCTAGTCCAGTGGTATTTATACCCCTGTAATCCAATCGTCCCGATTGGTTAGTCCTCATCCAATCAGGTTTCTGCTCTCCCACCTTGTTTACAATTGAATTTCAGAGAGTTATCTATCTATAGATAGATAGATACATATGTAGATATATAAAATGCTACTAATGTATCGCATTCCAGTCATCTACGATTTTCTTTGTAAAAAAACTTGCCTTGCAAATCTCCCTTAAACTTTACCCCCTCAACTTACAGCTATGGCCTGTAGTATCTGACTCTAGAAAAGTCTCTGGCCATCTATCCTGTCTATATCCCCCATAAATTTTATAAGGATTTCTTAAATGGCGAGGGACTGGGTGGTGTTGATATTTAAAGGGAGCTACACGTTCCCGTGCACAAGTCACTGGACATCAACACCCAGGTGCAGCAAGCAACTTGGAAGGTGAACTATGTGGTGACCTTTATTACATTCTGAGCGCATGATTAATGATAGGCTCTTGGAGGGAGCACAGCCGAAGTGGTCACCCAGTAGCCACTCCAGTGCTTTTATTTTTTTATTATTATTTAGAGATACAGTGTGGAACAGGCCCTTATGGCCAAGGAGTCTCACCGCCCAGCAACCCACCTATTTAACCCCAGCTGAATCACAGGACAATTTACAACGGCTAATTAACCTACTAACCTGTATTTCTTTGGAATGTGGGAGGGAACCGGAGCACTCGGAGAACATCTGTGCGTTCGCGGTAAGAACACACAAGCTCCTTATAGACGATGTAGGAACTGAACCGAACTCCAATGCCCCAAGCTGTAATTGCCTGTGTTAACTGCTATGCTAGTTTGGCGCCTACTGTGGTACATCCTGCACCTAATAAAGTGGCCACTGAGTGTATGGTCGTGTCTTCTGCTGCCGTAGCCCATCCACTTCAAGGCTCAAAGTGTTTTGCATCGAGATGCTCTTCTACACACCACTGTTGTAACACAAGTTTATTTGAGTTACTGTCACCTTCCTGTCAGCTTGAACGAGAATGGCCATTCTCCTCTGACCTCTCTCAATCACAAGGCATTTTCCCCCACAGAACTGAAGCTCACTGGATGTTTTTTATTTGTTTTTTGCACTATTCTTTTTAAACTCTAGAGCAGATGTTCTCGCCTTTTTTTCTGCATTGGACCAAAACCATTAAGCAAGGAGTCCATGGACTCCAGGTTGGGAACCTCAGCTCTGGAAACCCCAAGGAGATCAGCAATTTCTGAAATACTCAAACCACCCCTTGTGGCACCAACCAACGTTCAGCAGACGATCACTTTTCTTCCCCATTCTGATGTTTGGTCTGAAGAACAACTGAATCCCTTCACCATGTCTGCATGCTTTTATGCGTTGAGTTGCTGCCGCATGATTGGCGGATTAGATAGTTGGATTAGGGAGCAGATGAACAGGTACCTGATAAAGCGGGCACTAATGCAGAGTGCAGTTTTGGTGACCTAACGCTTGCCACATACGACAGAAGGAATGCAGTGAAGGTTCACTGGAATGTTACAGGGATGGCTGGTTTCTTGTTTGAGTGGAGATTTAGTAGACCAGGCTTGTGTTATGTAAAGTTCATAAGAATGAAAGGAAGTCATCTTAAAACTTAGAAGGTTCCTCCAAGATGGGTTCAGGGAGAATGTTTTCGCTAGTTGAGGAGTCCAGAACTGGGATTCTAAGAAAAAAAAGGTTGTTTAGAACAAAGATAAGAAGAAATTTCTTCTCTCAGAGAATGGCGACTATTGGAAAACTATTTACCTTGACAGGTTGTGAAGACTTGGTAGCTGAGCTAATTTAAAACATAAATTTCTGGAGATGGAGGGAATAGTTCAGGAAAGGGCAGTGACATAGAAGAGTAGCCATCATTTTGATGAATGGCGGAGCAGATTTGAAGGGCCGCATGTCCTTTCTGGCTCCTACTTCTTATGATCTTATACTACAAACAAACCAGGAATTACCACTGGCTCAGTGAGGGCTGCAGAAGGTGACATGAAGGTGTAACACAAAGTTACACGTAAGCCTAACAGCCAAACCTCAATGTAACATACCGAGATTAGCAACTGCATAATATATAATTCAGAAGAATGAAAGGGGATCTCATTGAACCCTGTTGAACATTGAAAGGACTAAACAAAGGTGAAGATGGAGAGGATGTTTCCTATAGCGGATGAGTCGAGGACCAAATGACACAGCCTCAGAACAGAGGAACATCCATTTAGCACAGAGATGAGGAGAAATTTCTTCAGATAGATGGTGGTGAATCTGTGGAATTCATTGCCACAGATGGCTGTGGAGGCTACGTCACTGGGTACAATCAAAGCAGAAGTTGATAGGCTCTTGGTTAGACAGAGCGTGACAGATTACAAGGAGAAGTTACCAAGCTTACTAAACCTAACCCGTACATCCTTTGAGTGTGAGGGGGAAGTGGAGCACCCAGAGCAGGCCCATGCACGGGGAGAACATACAGACTCCTTACCAAATAGTACTTACTCCAGAAGGAGGTTACTGTTGAGCATACTCTCATTTGGACAAGTGAAACATTGTGACTGCAAGTGCACGACAGATGCCGGGTATCCCAAGACAAGTGGCTCATGCTTAACATCCCAAAGCCTTTCCATTCTCTACGAAATAGATGCCAACACCATGCAGGCAAAATAGCTCACCATGTGTCAGAAATAAATAGAATGAATGTTTAGAGAACATTATTCGCCATTTGAAACATACATGCCCCTCAATCTCTGGAATACAGAGTCCACAGTGTGTACTCCATGCTAAAACCACTGAAGTTGTTCATCTGGTCTACTCTGACAAAACTTGCCAACAACCTCACCATTCCCCCCCACCCCCACACATAGACACAGTCTCTGCAGCTAAATTTATCCCTCATGCATCTTAATCAATAATAAAAAATAAAGGCCATTAAACATAGTAGCAGAATGAGGCCTATCACCCGTTGCTATACTATACCCAAAAACTTGGCCTTCACAGCCGCCTGTGACAATGAATTCCACAGATTCACCATCCCCTCGGTAAAGAAATTTTTCCTCAACTCTGTTCTAAATGGATGCCCCTCTATTCTGAGGCTGTGCCCTCTGGCCCTGGACTCCCCCACCATAGGAAACATCCTCTCCACATCCACTCTATCTAGAACAGTGGTTCCCAACCTTTCCTATACCCCACACCCCTAGGAAATATTTGATTAACGTTCGCACCTCCTACAAAAATAATATCACATTTGAAGATGAAGAAGTCTAATTTCTAATTTTTGAACCACAAATTGAACCACATACAATACTGCGGGTGAATAAATTGAACTTAAAAAAATAAGCTTTTAACTCAGTGCATAAAACGCAAATATAAATTGAGCAATTAGATTCTAATTTATTCAGAAAAATTTGTAAATATTAAAATCAATCCCAATTGTGAACATAAAATTCAATGACTTCTTTGCTCCTGCTTCTCATTCATGATTTTGTCAAAACGTGGAACTTTCTTGCTGACTGCGATCCGCAGGACTGCCTGTGGATTCAGGCGATTCCTAGATTTTGTCTTGATTGACAAAAGAGAACTGAATCCAGATTCATACAGGTATGTTGTTGCAAATGGAATGAGGACACGGAATGCTTTTCCACCAAGCCTTGGGAACATATCCAGTGCTGCACACCAAAACTCCTCCACAGTCTTGCTTTCAATTTGCATTTCAAGAGCTCGATTTGTCTGCAAATCAATAAGATCTTCCTTCAGCTCTTCATCTTCTGACATTTTCTCCAAATTGTAGGAATATGGATTCATGATCCATTCTTCTGAAATCTTCAGGTCTCCAGCAGCAAAATATCCATCAAATGATTCTGACAGCATTTGCAAATGAGCCACAATTTCTTCACACACAGTAGGAGTTATGGATCCAGTATCATCAACCGTCTCTTCTAGTGAAGGAAAATTTGAGAGACTGCCTCTTTCCATCCTTCAATGCCAAAGACATAACTTTTCTTTGAAGCATTCAACTTTTCACAGGCCTTCAATATGTTTATCCCTTTTCCTTGAAGAGAAACACTCAGGTCAATCATACGAGTGAAAATGTCAGCTAAGTAAGCCAGCATTTGGGTGAATTCCTGTGATTCCATTGCCCCAACCAGATCACATCCACGCTCCTCCAGAAAAACTTTGATTTCTTCCCGCAGTTCAAAGAAGTGGGTTAAAGCTTGTCCTCATGACAACCAACGGACTTCTGTGTGGAAAAGCAAAACTGAATGTTCACTTTCCAGATCCTCACAAAATGATTTGAAGATGCGATGGTTCAAAACACGCCCCCTGATCCAGTTAATGATCTTCACACAAGTATCAAGGACTTTCTTCAAATTTGGAGGCAATGTTTCTGATGCTAAAGCATGCCGATGAAGAAAACAATGGGTAACTTGCAAGTCTGGAATCTCCTTTTTCATCAACGCAGAAAAGCCAGATTTATTTCCAAGCATTGCAGGTGCCCATCAGTGCACACAGAACCAGTGACTTTGATATCTAAATCATGATTGGCAAAGAAGCCTTTCACCAGCTGCATCACATCCTTTGCAGTTGTGCTTGTTTTCAGATCTTTGCAAAACAGAAAATTTTCCTTCACAGCACCATCATTGACGTACCTCACTAATGTGATGAGTTGACTACAACTGGAGACATCAGTTGACTCATCCAACTGAACAGAGATTTTAAGAGGACTAGCTCTGACATCTGAGATGACTTGGTCCAAAGTATCTTCACTCGAATCACTGATTCCGTTGTGAATAACATTATTTGATAGGCACCTGTTCAAATTTTTTTCTTGCTTCTTTGCCCAGGATAATTGTTGCTATTCCCAGTGCACATGGCTTGATGAGATCTTCCGTAATTGTATGGGGCTTCTTGGATTTGGCCACTTTATATGCCACTTGGTATGAAGCAAGAAGTAGTGGTTTTTTAACAATTTTGAAAGAGTTCCTTGTGAATCAAAACGAGCTCTTTTGATTTTCAATGACCCAACATCATGTCCTTCAACATCAGCTCCACCATGCTTGTTCTTGAAGTGCTCCTGAAGCTTCATAAAAAAAGTCCATTATAAAAGTTCAATAAGTTCAAAGTTAAATTTATTATTTAAGTATATATTTGTGTGTGTGTGTGTGTGTGTGTGTGTGTGTGTGTGTGTGTGCGTGCGTGTGTGCGTGCGTGTGTGTGTGTGCGTGCGTGCGCGTGCGTGTGTGTGTGTGTGTGCGCGTGTGAGAGACATATATATGTTATCATATACCCTGAGATTCATTACGGACGTACACAATAAATCCAGTGACCCTAACAGAATCAATCCACTGCAACAAGTCCTGAGACTCCTGTACCTTCTTCCTGATGGCAGCAGTGAGAAGAGAGCATGACCAGGGTGGTGGGTTCCTGATGATGGTGCTGCTTTCTTGTGACAACGTAGTACAAAATGGTCAAGGTAGACATAGTGTTGCTAAACTGAGATAATAATTAGGGTTGTAGAATGATTGTGGGAATGAAAGTGTATAAGGAGCATGTGATGGCTCAGGGCCTATAATCTTTGAAGCTTTGAAGAATGAGTGGGGATCTCATTGCAACCTATGGAATATTGAAAGTTCTAGATGAGGGGTTCCCAACCTGGGGTGCCTGCACCCTGATGGGGTGTGAGATGGAATTTCAGGGGGTGCGACAAATAGTGGCTTGTGACCTTGAGTGACGAGTCACGAGTCAACACTCAGCCAGCTGCCAGTGTGCCTTGAGAAGTGATAGTAACATTTGTCCCAAGCACACTCCAGTCTCCCGCTGCCCGAGTCAGCGTTGAGGATACTCATCAGTGTTACCTGGGAAGTTACACCTCAGAGTTGAGGAGTCTCATCAATGTTAGCTAGAAGGTTACATCTCAGAGTTAAAAATCATCTCATAATGCCAAAATCTTTATATATCCCGAATCAACCATCGAGTAACGTTAAAACCAAACCCGCACAGTAGGTAAATTATTCAATTATAAAATTTTAAAAAGCTGCATTTTGATAAAAAGCAGCTGAAGTCATTCATTCGTATTTGTCTCAATGCATTAAAGAAGTTTTTGAATTTCAAAGATTTTTTTTCTCTTGAAAAGGTTTTTTTCTTGAACTGTTGATAATTTTGAATTGTGTTAGTTGAGGAGGTATCATGGTTAGCACCGAGGACTTTGAATCGTGTGATGGGAGTTCATATCTCCGGTAATCATTGGAAATAGGTGTGTAAATTCAGTAGAGAGTAGCCTAATAAGTCATGTCATGTCCCCGTAGCATTTCCACCTGACAATTTATCTTGGCATAACCGCAGATAATATCGTAATATAATATTTGAAAGCGTATTTCTCGCGATACTTTGCTAAAGGTGTGTCTGGTTGAGTAAAGCGGTCATCCCTGACTTAGTCAGATAGTTTTTCTCATATTAGCTCATATTTTTCTCTTTACCCTTAATCTTTCATTAACCCTTCATCATGTCAAAAAGAAAGAAATGGAATGATGACTATGTGTGCTTTGGTTTCACTTGCACAACAAGAAATGATAGCTTGAAAAAACCCCAGTGCATTCTTTGTAGTGTTGTGTTTTCCAACTCAAATCTGAGCCATCACATGCTCCTTATACCCTTTCATTCCCACAATCATTCTACAACCCTAATTATTACCTCAGTTTAGCAACACTATGAATACCTTGACCTTTTTGTGCTACATTGTCACAAGAAAGCAGCACCATCATCAGGAACCCACCACCCTGGTCATGCTCTCTTCTCACTGCTGCCATCAGGAAGAAGGTACAGGAGTCTCAGGACTTGTTGCAGTGGATTGATTCTGTTAAGGTTACTGGATTTATTGTGTACGTCTGTAAGAAAATGAATCTCAGGGTATATGATAACATATATATGTCTCTCTCTCACACACACACACACACACACACACACACACTCACACATATATATACTTAAATAATAAATTTAACTTTGAACTTATTGAATTTCTATAATGGACTTCTTTTTTTGCTCTAATTATGTTTTTTGTTGTTTTATTGTAGACAGTAATTATATAATTAGTTTAATTTATGTCTTTCCTGTGAATGTTGTGTATCTGATGTTATGAGCCTGTGACACTGCAAGCTCTTTGTTATCTCTGTGCATCAAAGTTCAAAGTAAAATTTATCAGAGAACATACATGACACCCCATACAACCCTGAGATTCTTTTTCTGCGGGCGTACTTAGAAAATCTATAGAACAGTAACTGTAAACGTCAGGAACTGTAAACAAACTGTGCAAATGCAGATGTAAATAAACAGCAATAAATAACGAGCATGAAATAACAATTTAACAGAGTCCTTAAATGAGTATATCTATCCCCTTAGGTTCTTGCACATTTGACAATAAACTCTGACTGTTTATTAAAAATTCATTTATGCATTTGCTAGGAATCTTGTTGTTCCTGAATACGAATGAGGTAGCAGTCATGAGCTGGTTTGTAAACAGACTAAATCGTTGGCTCAGTTTCTTAACCAGGGAGTGAGATGGGCATTTTAACTGCAATGGCAAACAGCCAGCTCAAAAGCAAGATAAACACCATGATTAGTCAAGGAAGAATCTTTAATAAAGACAGCGGTGGGCAGTTTGACAGTAATGTTTATTTTAAGGAGGCTTAAATGAGCTCCCAATCTGTATTTGTGCTCAAGTCAAATAGTTCTGAAAAATCCCACCGTGGAAATTGGAACAATGTCAGAGGGTGGTTCATTGCTGCCAACTGCAAGACCAGTTGCGGTCTGATCAAACACATGTTTTTCTTTGACTTTGGTAACTGATGACTGGGCCCAAATTCAAATCACCAATTAGAATTTGATTCCTCCGGCTTCTCCGATTGGTCGGTTAATTGGTCATTGTAAATAGTCCTGTGATCAGGCTAGGCTAGGGTTAAATTGTGGGGATGCTAGACACTGCAGGTTGACGCTGGAAGGTCCTATTCCACACCGTATTTCAATAAATTAAAAAGTTTAAAAATAGTTAAGTCTTGAATAGAAGGCTCACTCTTTATAATGGCGACCACATGGCTACCCGATTGTCTCAGAAACCCAACAACTTTTAAATTTATTTTTAATTATTTAGAGAAACTATTCATTGACAGACCCTTCAGCCCAAAGAGCCTGCACCACCCAATTACACCTATGTGACTCATTAACCTACTAAGCCATACATCTTTGGAATGTGGGAAGAAACCAGCGCATCTGGAGGAAACCCATGTGGTTAAGGAGAGAACATACAAATTCCTTACAGATAGCGGCAGCATTGAAATCGGGTTTCTAGCACCACAATAGCGTTATGCAAACTACTATGCTACCATAATGTCCTTCAGGGAAGAACTCTACTGTCCATGATCACCAGATCTACTTAAGATTTAAGAAGTCTTCATTAACTCCAACACCGAAATGATCCCACAACCTGTGGACTTTCAAAGACCTTACAATTCATGTTTTCAATATTATTTATTATATATTTATCTGTTATTATTATTTTGTATTTACACATTGAACATTGGTTGTTTGTCCATCTTTGTGTGTCTTTTTCATTTATTCTGTTATGCTTCTTTGTATTTACAATGACTGCTGTAAAAAATGAATCTCAGGGTTGTATAAGGTGATAATAAATTTACTTTGAATTTAGAAACATACAATAAGTGGCATTGATGCATTGCGAACAGAATCTATTGATTTGATGATACCATAAGATATACGAGCATAATTAGGTCTGCTCCACCATTTCATCATGGCTTGTTCATTTTTTTCTCTCAGCCCCAATCTCCAGCCTTTAAAACAAATCCTTCATTCCCTGACCAACCAAGAATCTATCAATCTCTGCCTTAAATACACATAAAGACTTGGTCTACATCTGCTTGTGGCAAAGAATTCCACAGATTCACCCACTCTCTAGCTAAAGAAATTCCTCCTCATCTCCGTTCTAAAAGGACACCCCACTATTTTGAGGCTCTGTCCTCTGGTCTTAGAGTCTCCCACCATAGGAAACATCCTCTCCACATCCACTCTATCGAGGCCTTTTATCATTCGATAGGTTTCAATTAGGTCACCCCTCATTCTTCTGAATTCCAATGAACACAGGCCCAGAGCCATCAAGCGATCTTCATATGACCAACTGTTTAATCCTGGAATCATTTTTGTAAATCTCCTTTGAACCCTCTCCAGTTTCAGCACATCCTTTCTCAGATAAGGGCCCAAAACAGCTCACAATACTCCAAGTGAGGACTCACTGGTGCTTTATAAAGTCTCAACATTACGTCCTTGCTTTTATATTCTAGTCCTCTTGAAATGAATGCAAGCATTGTATTTGTCTTCCTCACCACAGACTCAACCTGCAAATTAACCGTTAGGGATCCTGCACAAAGACTCTCAAGTCCATCTGCACTAAAGTTTTTTGTATTTTCTTTCCACTTAGAAAATAGATAACCCTTCCATTTCTTACACTAAAGTGCATGATTATACACTTCCCGACACTGTATTCGATCTGTCATTTCTTTTCCCATTCTCTTAACCTGTCTAAGTCCTTCTGTAGCCTCCCTATATCCTCAAAACTACCTGCCCCTCCACCTATCTTTGCAACGTCTGCAAACTTTACATCAAAGCCATCAATTCCATCATCCAAGCTGTTGACATACAATGTAAAAATAATCGGTTCCAGCACAGACCCCTGCAGGACACCACTAGTCATTGACAGCCAACCAGAAAAATCTCCCCTTTTTCCCACTCTCTGCCTCTTGCCAATCAGTCACTGCTTTATTCATGATAGAATATTTCTTTTAACACAGGAGCTTGTAGCTTGTTGAGCAGCCTCATGTGTGGCACCTTGTCAAAGACCTTCTGATAATCCAAGTACAAAACGTTGACTGAATCTCCTTTGTCTATCCTTCTTGTTATTTCTTCAAAGAATTCCGGCAGATTTGGCAGGCAAAATTTTCCCTTGAGGAAACCATGCTGACTACAGCATTTTTTTTTAATCATGTGTCTCCAAGTACCTCAAAACCACATCCTTAACAATCAACTCCAACATCTTCCCAACCATTGAGGTCAGACTAACTAGCCTATCATTTCCTTTCTTCTGCTTCTCTCCCTTCTTGAAGAGTAGAGTGACATTTGCCATCCAGAGTTCCAGTTCTAGAACCATTCTAGAATCTAGTGGTTCTTGAAGGATCATTACTAAAGCCTCCATTTCTTTCAGAACCCTGAGGTGTACACCATCTGGTCTAGGTGATCTATCTACCTCAGACCTTTCAGTTTCCCAAGAACTTCCTCTCTAGTAATGGTAACTTCACACACTTCATGACCCCTGATACCTGGAACTTTCATCATACTGCCAGTGTCTTCCAGAGAAGACTGATGCAAAATACTTATTCAGTTCATCTGCTATTTCCTTATTACTACCCCTCCAGGTCCAATATCCACTCTTGCCTCTCTTTTACACTTAATTTATCTGAAGAAACTTTTGGCATCCTCTTTAATATTATAGGGTACCTTACTTTTGTATTCCATCTTTATCCTCTTAATGACTTTTTCTGTTGTCTTCTGTTGGTATTTAAATACTTCCCAATACCCTAACTGCCCACTAATTTTTGCTCTATTATATGCCCTCTTTTTTGGCTTTTAAGTTGGCTTTGATTTCCCTTGTTAGCCATGGTGTGTCATCTTGCCCTTCAGAAGGTACAGGATATATACATCCCATCCTGAAATGCTTCCAAAGATTCCAGTCATTGCCGCCCTCCTGGCATCCCTGCCAGTGTTCTCTTCCAGTCAATTCTGGCTACCTTCTCTCTCACACGTCTGTAATTCCTTTATTCCACTGTAAAATTGATTCATCTCTCAAATTTCAGGGTGAATTCAATCACATTAATGCTTCTTTTACCTTAAGCTCTCTAATCAATTCTGGTTCATTACTCAACGCCCAATCCAGATTAGCTGATCACCTAGTGGGCTCAACCACGAGCTGCTCTAAAAAATCATCTCATAGGCCTTCCAGAAATTCCCCCTCTTGGACTCCTGCACCAAACTGATTTTCCCAATCTACCTGCATATTGAAATCCTCCGTGACTATTGTAACATTGCTCTTTTGGCATGCATTTTCTATCTCCCATTGTAATTTGTAAACCACGTCCTTACCACTATTTGAGGGTCTGTATACAACTCCCATCAGTTCCTTTGCATTTCCTTAGCTCTATCCACAATGATTCAGCACCTTCCAACCCTTATGTCACCTCCTTCTCTAATCATTTAATTTCATTTTTACTAACAGAGCAACACCAACACCTCCGCCTTCCTGTCTGTCCTTATGATATAACGTGTATCCTTAGACATTAAGCTCCCAGCTTTAATCTTCTTTCAGCCATGATTCAGTGATCACAATATCATACCTGCCAATCTGTAACTGTGCTAAGTGTATCGACCTTATTCCATATATTGCACGCGTTCAAATATAACACGTTTGGTCCTGTATTCATCTTTTTCCATTTTGTCCACCTTTTACATTGCAGCTCATCCCGTTGCCTGCAGTTTTGCCTGATCATCAGCCTCTCCTTTCTAGGAGTCTCACAACACACTGCTTCTGTTTGTAAACCAACTACCTCATCTTCAGCACAATCACTCTAATTCCCATTCCCCTGCTAATTAGTTTAAACCCACCCAAACAACTCTAGCCAACCTGCCCACAAGGATATTGGATTCCCTTGGGTTCAGGTGTAACCCGTCCTTTTTGTACAGATAATTTCTTCCCCAGAAGAGATCCCATTGATCTATAAATCTGAACCCCTTCCCCCTGCACCAGTTCCTCAGCTGTGAATACCATGAATGATTTAATAAATGCATGAAAAACAAGCACCGATTATATTGGATTCCATGTATGTATTTCTATGAATAAGGTTTATTTTTGAAATTAAAAAAAGACTCCAGATTCACCAATATACATGATCCTTGACTAGCCTCCGAACTGATGAAATTAGCCCCTCAGTTAGTGAACATTTGGGACAAGACCATAAATTCTGACCTAACCATTGAGAATGTCCCCATCGTGTGAATTGCTTTTAAAGCTATAACTTTTTTTTTGTTTCCTTGACTATCAATTTCCATTTGGTTTATGGTATCAGCCAGTGTTAAATCCATCTTTTTCTCTCAGAGATTAAAAGTTACACAATGGAACAAACAGTATATATTCTTTGGAACATTGTAAGGGTTAAATAAGGTTCAAAGGAGACAAGGCCCCTCTCCTGTATTAGACAAAGGCAAGTGGTAAGTTGGAAAATTACAAATATTGGGTGTGGCCAGTCTCTAACTGTTCAGGATAACTGAGGCTTTTCTTGGAACTAGCTAGTATTGAAAACCAATCCTATATCTGAATAATATAAGTCATAGTTTACACCCAGATGCAAACACCATTGCAAACATAAATCCCATCCACCCAACACTTCTGGTACCTGTTGCATCTCCAGGCTTCAAACCTGGTTGGTTTTTCATAGTTCAAAGGTATTTTTAAGACAGAGCACATTTCAAAGCATTATTATGGATATTAGACTGGGAGGTTCAAGTTCCATTCCCTACACTAAATAAGCACCAGGAAGATAATTCACTCAATAATTTCACCTTGGTGTTGGTGCGTGGCCTAGTGGATAAGGCATCGGTCTAGTGATCTGAAGGTCACTGGTTCGAGCCTTAGCTGAGGCAGCGTGTTGTGTCCTTGAGCAAGGCACTTAACCACACATTGCTCTGCAACGACACCGGTGCCAAGCTGCTTGAGTCCTAGTGCCCTTCCCTTGGACAACATCGGTGGCGTGGAGAAGGGAAGGCCTGCAGCTTGGGCAACTGTCGGTCTCCCATACAACCCTGCCCAGTACCGAATCCTGGAAATTCCAGGCGCAGATCCATGGTCTCACGAGACTAACGGATGCCTATATAATTTCACCACTGAATGGATAACAACGATCACAAAACTAATTCAACTATTGTTTCCTTCACTACCTCTAACAATGGTGTTTCTTCATTCACCTAACAAGCTACAGGTACAGATCATAAATACACAATTATAGGCCTCTGGAAGAAACACATTAAACCCACCTGTAAAGTCAGTCACTCATTGTGTATTCACAAGCACTTTTACAAAGTGTTTTATTTTCTCTCTTCAGAGCCTGAAGCTTGCACGTTGTTCTGTTCCTCAGATTTCTTTTCAGTTGGTCAGGGGATTCCATCCTCCATTGTCAAATTCTGCTTGCTCGTGAGAGGTGTGTACCACCACTAGAGTTGTAGTTTATATTTTAACCTTGCTACCCAATTTCCTACAGTACCCAGAGTGCAGCTCTACTCAGATCATGTGACTGCTCTTCTTGTTTGTGTGTGTGTGTGTGTGTGTGTGTGTGTGTGTGGGAGGTTTCATTCATTTCTCATGGTACTATAACTGTGCAATGCAGTGAACAAATAAACTAAATGAAATCATGAAATCTCACATGATCTCAGAACCTCCCAAAGCAGTGACGTACTGATTTGAAAAAGTTGCCGCGCAAATGTGGCCTGCTTGTGTGTATGACCGGCCCGCATACACCATCGCACCATCAGGGAACCTGGCTGCTGTGCGCTCTCCTCCCCTATCAGGTTCCTTCCCTCACTCCTCTTTGTTAGTCCTGTGATATCAGAGTACCACCCTCCCATCCTCACTGTCAACTGGAAGATCACATGTGGCTCCTGGTTTAATGTCTCTGCTGTATGATGGCACTTTCAATGCCCAGCTGTCTCTTGGAAACATCAACTTGGATTGTGTGATCAAGTTCCTGGAGTGGGATTTGACCTCATAGTCCTCTGACTGAAAGGCATGAATGTTTACTGCAATCGTGGCTCCTGGTTTTGCTCAGTACGACTTCATGAACTGACTGTTTTATTTTCTGTCCAGCCTCCATGCTTGTCCAGGCAAGGATACTGCATCAAATCGTAAACGTGAGAAAGCCTGCGGATGCCGGAAATCCAGAGCAATGCACACAAAATGGTGGAGGAACTCAGCAGACCAGGCAGCATCTATGGAGAAGAGTTCAGTCAACATTTCGGGCTGAGACACTTCCGAAGAGGCCAGAATAAAAAGCTGGGGGGAGGGGAAAGAGGATAGCTAGAGGGTGATAGGTGAAGCCAGGTGGGTTAGAAAGGTCAAGGGCTGGAGAGGAAGGAATCTGAGAGGAGGGTGCTTACTGTGAAAGAGAAGCTTCTAGTGTTGACTGACTTTCATGGCACTATTAAATATTTGTGGTACAGATAAATGACTGGTTGGGTACACTGCCGTATCACAAGATCACAAGACAAAGGAGCAGAAGTAGGCCATTCGGCCCATTGAGTCTGCTGCACCACTCCACCATGAGCTAAATGATTCTCCCGTCTAGTTCCAATTTCCGGCTTTTTTCCCATATCCCTTGATACCCTGACTAATCAGATACCTGTCAATCTCCTCCTTAAAAACCCTCAATGATTGGGCCTCCACAGCTGTATGTGGCAACGAATTCCATAAATCCACGACCCTCTGGTTAAAAAAAATTCTCCTCATCTCTGTTTTAAATGGGTACCCTCTAATTCTAAGACTGTGACCTCTTGTCCTGGACTCACCCACCAAGGGAAACAGCCTTTCAACATCTACTCTGTCCAACCCTTTCAACATTCAAAATGTTTCTATGAGATCCCCTCTCAGTCTTCTATACTCTAATGAATACAGTCCAAGAGCCGACAAACGCTCCTCATATGTTAGTCCCTGCATTCCAGGAATCATTCTCGTGAATCTTCTCTGAATTCTCTCCAACATCAGCACATTCTTTCTAAGATAGGGGGCCCAAAACTGCACACAGTATATGTTCCCTTTATTACTGTATCGCAATGTTGCCACAATCTGAGAGAGTGAGACTGTTATACTAGTGTGATTTTTGCATTGCCCATTCCAGTAAGCAATCACCAATCAGTACAGCTATGGAGTCATACAACACAGAAGCAATCTCTATGGCCTATCACACCCATGCAGACCATCAGTGGCCCATCAGACCCATGCTGACCATCAGTGGCCCATCACACCCATGCAGACCATCAGTGGCCCATCAGACCCATGCTGACCATCAGTGGCCCATCACACCCATGCTGACCATCTGTGGCCAGCCTATAACTGATCCCACTTACCAGCACCTGGCCTATAGACCTCAATTCCCCACCTACCTTATTCTTAAACATTGTGAGTGTTCCTGCTTCCACCACCTTCTCAGGCAGCCCATTCCAGATTCCAGTCACCTTATTGAGTGAAAATGTTCTTATACAGTTATCTTCTAAACGTCTTTCCCTTGTCCTAATCTATGACCACCAGTTTTAGACCCTCTACAATGGGAAATGGGTGGCGGGGGTGGGGATACGTCTCTACCAAAGGCACTTCTTCCCCCTCCAGAGGCTACAGGTCACCTTTGGGCAAGGTGTATTACCCGCTTAGCAACCTCCCACCCCCCCACCTGATCCGGGTCATATGAAGCCATGGGAATAGGTGGTGGATGGTCATACAAGCACCTGATGCATTTCCGACATCCTGGTTATGTGACAGACAATCTGTGAAGGGTATTGATAATGGCCTGGGTCTTGGAAAGACACTGCCCTGAAAAAGGCAATGGCAAACCACTTGTGTAGAAATATTTGCCAAGAACCATCATGGTCATGGATAGACCATGATCATCCATGTCACACGACACAGCCTGAAACGATGATGATGACGACAATGTGGAGAAGAAAGTGGAACATTTTCAACTCTGGATTTAAAATATATATTGGAGCCCCAACCATTCTGTTTTAGACTCATAGCTTAAGCTTAACTTTCCAATGAGAACCACATTGGCCTGCTGGCTATACATATGGGCATAAAGCCAACAATGCAAATCATCTTGCCAGAGCTTTATTATGTTCCCAAAACACCACCGAGAGAATCTGATAATCCATCAAACTGAATTGCAAATGAACTAAAGTTGTGAAATTGGATCAGAGACAATGGTTAGCTTCAGCCAGCCCACCAGACCCAACAGAAGTCCTCCAACATCACCACCAAATCACATAGGAAGAACTCTTTGCTCAAATCATATTGTTTTTTTTCTCCATCCCTCAATTCTGATTGCCCCTTAGAATAAGGGGTTATCCAAAGGATATAAATGATCTCATGACATTTTCTCTACCCCTCACCCCCAGAAGATACAAAAGCCTGAAAACATGTAACAGCAGGCTGAAGGACAGTTTCTACCCTGCTGTAATAAGACCATTAAATGGTTCTGAGTCACAGGGTGGACTCTAGATCTCACAATCCACAATCACTGTGATCTTCCACTTGATTGTTTACCTGCACTGGACTTCCTCTGTACCTGTTACGCTTTATTATTGTTTCACTTCAGTCTGCCTCAATGCCCTGTGTAAT